>NC_041393.1:491620210-491641262 GCF_002162155.2 Triticum dicoccoides | reverse complement strand
GAGGAGTCACAACTGTGTAGGGATTTAACGCGGAAGTTTGGTTTGCGATGGCGAACGGGTTTGTTTCTCTAACATGGCCACTCAAGTTGCTTTAAGATTCGTGTTTCCAATCCAACGGCCAAAAGGTACTCACTCCGTCTCATAATATAAGAGCCTTTTTTACACTAGTTTATGGGACGGAGTGAGTAGTTTGCTAAGGAAAAAGGTCCCATGAAACGTCAGCTGATATTATTTCGGTAAATAAAAGCGGCAAGTTATCCAAAAAAGGGAACCCCGAGAAAATATGCATTCGGTAAGGCCATCAGATCAATCTGACATGTCTATCTATATATCTGGATCATACGAATGAAAAAAACGCACACCATTACACAAGAAATATTGTTCTGAGACAGTACTCAACACATGTACCACGTTACGAGAAAGAAGCAAAATATGACGATACTCTATAATCTATATGCCGCGCCTGATAGTGTGGGTCCAACAACATGGGATGAAGTCGATCAGAAGCAGGCGTCGAGGAGGCAGCAGCAGCAGAGCGCCGCGCAGCTGCAACAACACAAGAAGCAGACCATCATTATCAGTTTGTTACAAATGTGGCTACGAGACAGACGAGTGAGAATTCAGAACAAGGGGGGGAAATTACCATCCTTTCAAGAAGCCATCGCCGCCGTGGCCGTGCCCGCCGCGGCTGGTGGTGTCGGCGCCGGCAGGAGGGTACTGTTGGCCCTGCTGGTACGCAGCCGGCGGCGGCGCGACGTAGGCCTGCTGCTGGCCGGGCGGAGGGTAGGCCGTGGCGCCCTGCTGTGGGTAGCCCTGCTGGTAGCTCATGATCGAATTACTTGATGTGTCTTTCTGAAGCGATCAAGAACAGTAGAGGAGGATGAGGAAAAGAGGTTCTGCTGCTATGAAGATGAAGGGAATGGATAGAACGGGGCGGGATGGAGTGGAAACCGCATCATTCGATTTGTCTACTTATACAGAGAAGAGATGCATGCACGTACGCGGCATCCGGTCGGTTTGCTTACACGCGTCGTCTTGCCTGCTTGAGGCAGTCAGACAGAGACTGGTTGACGCATCCCCTTAAACTAAATGAAGAAATCCACGCGGCAATGGCGCGGCGTCTCTCTCGTGGGCCGGTGGCTGCAGCCTGCTGCTGATGGTTCCGTCCTTCCTTCCTTCCTTCCTCGCTGTGCTTATCTGCGGCGAATCTTCGTGGTCGACGAGGGCCGCCGTGCTAGGCCCGCATTGGTCAAATCAAATCGAGGAATCGCAGCTGGTCAGCTGCATCCAAGAGCAGAGCAGAGGATATGGACGAATCGGTGCATGCCACGACGGAGGAGTACGTATAGTCCAACACGGTTGAGCCGCCGGCATAATTACACGCGTTGATTAGTGATTAGCAGAGACGACGTCGTGGCGTCTTGGATTTCTGCTCTGGGCTCCTCTGCTTGGTGTGGTGCTGGTGCACCAGCCGGGACCTCCCAGTTGGACCAATGGCGGTCAACCACGCACGAGACCCACCGCCAATAGAACCATGACCACGCCCGAGGTGGCATGCAAGCGCAACACCTGAAAGCGCGTCGTCCGTGGCACGGTGGCATGGCAGGCAGGGCAGTTCAGCTGTTCCCTTCGCTTTCTCTTCTCCCCCGAGGTCGACCGACGCGGCTAAGCAACCGAGTTCATGGCAGCTATAAAGGCAGACGCTCGGCAAAGCACTCTTCCTAAAACTACCCACTCCCTTCATCTCCTTTGCAGCAAAGCCTCTTTAACTCGTCCTCCTCTACTGTTCTCGATCGCTTCAGGAAGACACACCTGTAATCCCATCATGAGCTACCAGCAGGGCTACCCGCAGCAGGGCGCCAGCGCCACGGCCTACCCTCAGCAGCAGCAGGCCTACGTAGCGCCGCCGCCGGCCGGCTACCCGCAGCGGGACCAGCAGTATCCTGACGCCGGCGCCGCCGACACCACCACGAGCCGCGGCGGACACGGACACCACCACGGCGGCGGCTTCTGGAGAGGCTGGTAAGTCTTGTTCGTCCCTTCTGGCTTTCTGAGTTCTGTCTTCGCATCCGTCCCATCCATGGCCTCGTTCATCAAGATGCTTAATCATGTTTGTCTGCTTCTTCTGTTGTTGCAGCTGCGCCGCGCTGTGCTGCTGCTGCCTCCTCGACGCCTGCTTCTGATCAAGTCGATTTTATCCGCCGTGCTCAGTTACGACACGTGGTCTGACGAGTGCTGCTGCTGTTCATCACGGTTGATGTGGAGTCCGGACGTCATGTACAGTAGTTGTTTGTTTTCCTTTTTCGCTTGGTTGGTTACACGTTTGTGAGTAGTACTATTTGTTGGTTGCGCAGCACCATTTCTGTGTAGTACTCCATATCATGGTGATGTTGCTCGATCTCTTGTACATTGATTATGTCTATATATAAACATGGTTCGTAGTATCACTGTGGCACTGTGCAACAATCGCTTCACCTCTCCAATTTATATATGATTGCTGATGGAGCCATAACCCAGCCCCCTTCGGAGGACGACGGAGTGTGGACATAGGGCCTGTTTGGATCGTTTCCTGGGGATGATTTGCCTGGCCTGAAGCACGCCTGGAACCTGCCTGGATGTTGTTTGGATGGTGACCTGAACAATCACACTGTGCCTGGCCTGGTTGTGTCGGGAGATTGATTAGCCTGGTCTGGTTTAAAAAAATAAAAAAGTACTAGGTCGACAATTTAACTATCTAAATATGTATTATATGTGACAAAAAAAATATATTTAGAAACTACATCTGTGTAGAAATCTAGTGATATACTTTTCATGACATATAACACATATTTAATTCTTCAAATCGATGACCTAAAACTATGCGAATGACTTATACACCGAGACGGAGGTAGTAAAGAAGATGTTTAGCCCAGGCAGGATCATTAGCCTGTGCCAGGCGTCCCAGTTCTCACGCCTGGCCGGCAGCCTTGATCTTTAATACCAAGTTACAGAAATCGAGGTGGGACCAGAGCTGAACAATACTTTTTATTAGTGCTACCAGGCCAGGTCACAATCCAAACACGTACACCAAAAACTAGCCTGGCCAGGCAAGAAAAAACCAACAACTCAGGCCCAAGCCAGGCACTTGTTTTTCTCAGGCATGATGTTGAGGATACGAACCAAACTAGCCCATAATTATTGCGTAACTAATATTTACACTCAGAGATATAAGTCACTGTGTAACCGTTTGATTCACCCTTTTAGAAGGGTTTGATGAAAATTAATATTGCATTGATTTAATAAGAAAAGGTTTCATATTAGTGACGGCGGAATAATTAGGTTCTGGGAGGATACTTGACTTGAGACATGCCCATGACTTTACAGTATCTTTCTTTGTACAATATTGTTCAGCTCTAGAAAGACTATGTGAGCACTATATTACGGTGAAGTCCATTGAATATCGAGTTGTTCAGGAGTGCTCTGAGCACAGATAAGTGGATTGTGTGGGTACACATTTAGTTCGATGGTTGATACATTTAAACCTCACTAATGTATTAGACACATTATGTTAAAAGTTGATCTGGTGTTTTCAGGATCAAATCTGTGTACATGATTTAGTCAACTTTGAACCAGTCTTCCATTCACAGCACATTTAGAAAATAAGTACCACTCAAAATTAATTTTTTCGCGTGGTTTGCTCATCGGGGAGTTATTCTTACTAAAGATAATATAACGAAACGTAAATGGCAAGCAATAAACAATGATGCTTATGTGATCACATGGAAACACCACACCATTTGCTTATTGCATGTCCATTTGTCACTATATTATAGGGCACGATTCATGTGATGTCCAAATTACCTCCACCCACCAGTATTACTAATATATTTGGTAACTGGTTGAGGGAGGTTGAAGCCAAAACTAAAGCAGAGACCGTATTACAAACAACAATACTAGTGTCAGTATTATGAGGTCGCCGCAAACAGTTGTTCTGAAAAAAAATGTTCGTGGTTGCCCTGCTAATCGAAGATGATTCCCGCATAGCTACACATGTGGGATGGTACAGTCATTCCAACCGTTTTAAGTTTGGTCAGTGTTGTAACCCCCTCCCCCCATTGCCAACCCACTTGACCACACGGTTCCGAAATTGTCTGCAATTGGGCGTAAAAACCGTGTGAATAGCGGTCGAGTGTACTAGTGCCCACACTGCCGCCCAATCGCACAAAGCCTCCACGAGCAAGCCCCACCACACCATTTCCTTCACCATGCCATCGTCGCCATGTCGGTGGCCACTAGCACATATCGTCACTAATCCGCAACCCACGCCCCCCTACCGCCGCCTCCAGCTACCTGATCTGCCACCAAAGCTGCCACAGGCATGCCCATTCCCTACCGCCGTGTTGTCAAACACCAGTAACCGCTGCATGGCCACCACGACCGGGTCAACTCACCGAGCAGCAGCCATGAACTCCATGGCGCTGAAGGTCCGGATTTGGGCAGAGCCCAATTGACCGCCTCCACCACAGGTGGAATCCGTGATGTGTCCTGCCCAAGCCTACCCAAGCATCACTGCGCCCCGGACCAATGCCGAGCCACCACACGGGATCATCGGCCCGCACCGAGCGCCACCCATGCAGGGAAGATAGAGGGGCCCGCCATCGCCAGCACCGACTGAGCTTTGTGTGACGGCAATGAGGGGAGGGGGAGAAGGAACATGGTCTCTGCGGCTATGGTTTGGTCCTTCGTTCTCTCACGAAAGCGATGCGAGGGGATGGTCTTCCAATTTTGTGCTCCCCTTTTTACCTTTATTCATGCATTTGCTATTTTTCTAGTGTCGATAGGCGGCGGCATTTGCGCAAAACACGATAAGATAACTGCAAGGAAACATATGCGAATTGAGGGCATGTATAGTGATTGATAAGATAATTTTATCTTAATCATGCCACACATTCTAGAGATGATAAAAATGAGACATACAATGAGTTGTCTCTTAATCTGATGTCTAGTAACTAGATTTCCTATAATTATGGTGAGAGATTTATTGCTAAGATGTCATCTCTTAATTAAGAAGAGTCAAAAAAAATCTCTTAATTAAGGGAAGGCAAAGCCTTTTTCTGGTTTTAGTTTTCCCCGCCTCATCGTTTATCCTATATGGTATTGTTAAGGTATCCCATTGTACATGCCCTAAGGGGGTCTTTACCTATTCATGGCGAGGGGAATGACGAATCTACTTTCCTACATATTCATTTTTTTACAGTTCATGTATTTTCCTCCGTTTTTTCTTTGTTCCACCTTGTCCTTTTTAATTGTGATTTTTTTTCTAGTTTCACTTTCTCCATCCCTATTTTAGAGGTTTTCACCGGGTTTTAGTTTCGCATGCTTCCTTTTCTTCATTGTCTTTTTTGTTTTACAATTCATGAATATTGTTTAAAATCATTGATTTTTTTATAATTCTAAAACTATTTAATAGTTCATGTTTTTTAATCCATGAACATTTTTAAAATCCTTGATTTTTTATAAAAGTTTCCAAATGTTTTTATAATTCACACACTTTTAAAAATTCTTATATTTTCAAAATTCATGAATATAATATATTCATGATTTTCCTATGGAAAATTAACATTATTTAAAATTCACTAATACAGTAGTTTTAAAAGTTCATGAACAATTTTGATATTCAGAAACATTCTTGTAAATTAATGAAGATATTTTAAATGCATGAAGTTTTTCAAAAACGCATAAATAAATAAATATGTGGGCATTTCATAAATTTGGGGAACCTAATTTTAATTCGTCAACACTTACAAAACTATACATTTAGTATCGTCCGAGGAAAAGAAGCCCCAGATTTGCAGATGGGCCGCCAGCCGAGGGCGTGTTTTAGGGAGAATTCGAAGAATATAGGAGGACACAGGCCTGCCTGCCTGCCTGTTTATCGCGAGGGAGAGAGAGAGAGGCGGAGAGTCTAGAAACCCCCGGCGGATTTCTGTGTGGAACCAGCCGGATCTGAATCGAAATCCCCATCAATCCGATTCGTTCTGTGTTTTTCCCTTCTTCGCTACACAAAATCAGACTCCGGCCCCCAAATCCACACCATAAATTAAATCAAGGGGCCTCCTATCGACAGTCGATTGATTTGGTGGTCGATGGTGATTAGTCGGCCGCTGCGTATCGCTTGCTGCGTCACGCTGGCGTTCGCGACGTACAAGCTCAACAAGGCGCACGAGGAGAGGCTGATGAGGGAGGCCGAGGAGCGGGAGGAGCGCTGGCTGATAAGGGATGCCAAGGAGCGGGCGGAGCGCTGGCGCCAGCTTCATCTTGCAGGCGGCCATCTTCCAGGCGGCGCCAAGGAAGAGAAGAAGATGGATCACGGTCCTCGGTAGGAGGCGTAAAGGACTGCCAACTCTCCTTTTTTTAACATGTTGTTCGCTGTCAACTCTCTGCTTGCACTGCAGTAATAATAGTACTGGCTTTTTTTTAGGCTAGCCATAGTGGTGGTAACATAAGTAGTATCATGCGTTTGAGATTCGTAAACATGTTTATGTGGTAAACAATTAAAGAAGAGAGAGATGGTTATAGTAACATAGGTAGATACTGTAACATAATAAATGCGATGCTACTATGTGTCATGCATGGTAATAAATAAGACCACCTATGATACTAAGGCTGGTTGTAATGGGGATTATCATGCATATGATACTACTGTATGATACTACCTTCCTAATGCATAGTATCATATATTTGTATCATATAGTACTCTATTTATTGCCATGCATAACAGAAAGTAGCATATCATTTATTATGATACGGTATCATGACATGATACTCCATTCCCTCTTTCTTCATTTAATGCTATGACACATTAACAAAATTACCTAGTTGGCATGCATAATACTAGTTATGATACTACCATTATAACCAGCCTAATATATGATACAATGGACTATAGAGGTAGTAACATAGACTAGTAACATATGCATGTTACTAGTCTAAGTTACTCCCCACTATGAGCAGCCTTAGAATTTGTAATCCGTCGCTTGCGCCATGATCTATCTTGACCGAAGAATTCGGAAGAGATGATAGAGCATCTTTAACTGGATTGGGCTAATTTTGATTCTATTACGTCTGTGGACAAGTTTATGGAGAGGAGGACCTGCCTCCATTTGTCCGCGGGGTAACCTTGCCTCTTACTCTCTTCGTCTGAAAATACTTGTCCGAGGAGTGGATGTATCAAGATGTATTTTAGTTTTAGATACATCTATTTGTATCTACTTTTACGACAAGTATTTTCAGATGGAGGGAGTATTTTTAACAACGCATACACTCATACATACGTAGATGTGCTCATCCTTATGAACGTACACACTATTCGTATGAGCACCTTCACTACAGGAATCAGACACTTTGCCGTTCGCCATGGCTGACGGCAAAGGCATGTCTGGCGAACGACAAAGGCCTTTGTCGTCTGTCAGCATACGTCAACAGGTCCGGCTGAATAGGCTACGACAAAGGGCTCTTTGCCGTCTGCTGGCGGACGGCAAAGATGATATGGTCTTTGCCGTCCGCCAGCAGACGGCAAAGGACTTGGACTGCACACGTGCCAGCTTATGGCCGTTAGGGGGTTAACGATGCGCTTTGCCGTCAGCCAGCGGACGACAAAGTAACCAAATAGGCCAGCCCCCCAGGTTGCACAGGTAGCTGCCACGTGGCAGATTTGTCGTCTGCTGGCTGAAGACAAATCTCTTTGTCGTCTGCCAGCGGACGGCAAAGAGCCTGTATAGCCCCTGTTTTCTCTGTTTTTTCTTAGATTCATTCAATTTCAACAAACAAGTTTGAGCACACAAATTTCACAGCAGACATATCCAACACACAAGTTTCATCATATATACATACATAACCAACACATAGTTTCATCCATACATATTACAATAGGTTCACATTGTTCATCTAACACCTATCCATCCATATAACAAGTTCAACATTGTTCATCGATACAAAATAAAAGCAGAAAGGGAAAAAAAGCACTTCATCCATGCAAGCTTCCGTGAAGTAAATGAAATCTGCAAAATGGAAAACAAGAAAGTTAGAAGAAGAATACTAGAAGAAGAAGAAGAAGAAGAAGAAGAAGACTAGAAGAACAAGTAAGCATACTTAGGTAAAATGGAGCTAACCTAGCTAATTATGCCTTTTTTAGTGAACTAAGCATATTATGCCATTTTTTATATAAAGCACCCAAGTATAGGTCTTTATTGAGCTAACCTAGGTAACTAAGCATATTAGAGCTAACTTAGAGCTAACTTAGGTCATTTTGGAGAAGAAGAAGATGATGAAGAAGAAGAAGAAGAAGAAGAAGAAGAAGAAGAAGGTTTTTACCCTTTTCCTTTTCATTCTTCTTCTTTTATTCTTTCTTTTTCTTCTTTTTCTTCTTCTATTCTTTCTTTTTCTCCTCTTCCTTGTTTTTCTTCTTCTTATTCCTTATTTGTGTCATTTTAAAGCTTACATAGGTAATTATGCCATTTTTTAGCTAACTAAGCTTATTATGTCAATTTGGATGAAAATAAGGTAAGTATAGGTCATTTTTGTGCTAACATAAGTAATTATTCCAT
Source organism: Triticum dicoccoides (assembly GCF_002162155.2). Taxonomy (NCBI): domain Eukaryota; kingdom Viridiplantae; phylum Streptophyta; class Magnoliopsida; order Poales; family Poaceae; genus Triticum; species Triticum dicoccoides. The sequence continues at coordinate 491,632,677 of NC_041393.1, read as the reverse complement.
TTTTAAGCTAACATAGGTAAAATGGATCATTTTGGAGCTACACTAGCTAAAATGGATCATATTGGAGCTAACCTAGGTTAAATGTGTCATTTTGGAGCTAACTTAACTAATTATGCCATTTTTTAGTTAACTAAGCATAAATATGCCATTTTTTTACACAAGTAAGCCAAGTGTATGTTGTTATTGAGCAAACCTAGGTAACTAAGCATATTAGAGATAACTTAGCATATTAGAGCTAACTTAGGTCATTTCGGAGGAAACAAAGCTAAGTGTAGATCATTTTGGAGATCTGACATACCTGACATAGTTCACTCCTCCTTCTTCTCCCTCTCCTTCTTCATCCTAATGCGCCAAGAGCGGCGAGGTAGTGAAGAAAGTGGGATGTAGTCTTCTACCACAATTCTCATGGTCATGTCGCCCGGCTGTGGGATTGCCGGCGCCACCACCATCGCGAGGTCATTGTCAGGCAGCACCACCATCGTGAGGCCATCTTCGGGCAGCACCATCGCTAGGTCATCCTCAGCCACCACCATCTCTTGCCCATCATGAGCCACCACCATCTCTTGCCCATCGTTAGCCACCACTAGAGCTAGGTCATCTTGAGCCACCACCATGTCTTGCCCATCATCAGCCAGCACCTCCTCATCCCCACTCTGCTCCTCTTCTTTCCCACTCCATTCTAGATCATCCTCGTTGCTACTTTTGCTGTAGCCAGAGTCGGTGCTGCTTTGGTTGTAGCCAGAGTCGCTGATGCTGCTCCCATTGCCTGACCAAATGCAACAATGACCGTTAACAATCAATGTGAGACAAATCCAAATGTAGAGGAAGAAGAGGCAGAACATACTAGCATCGTCGTCGTCCTGGTAGCGCATGCGGCACATAGTCGTGTTGAACACCTTCACGGTGAGCATGGCGTCACCGTCGTACCTGAAGAGAAGGAAGTACCCGTGCCGCGGGTCGTAGGCACGGTAGAACTGCTCCCGTCCACAACACAGGTACATGTGGCCATACTTGATCACCAGCTGCACGTCCCAATGCCTGCGAAGCCCGCTGCCGGCCTGTTGCAGCTTCACATTCTTTGGCCGATGGCCGTCCTGAAGAAAATATGCCCTAGAGGCAATAATAAAGTTATTATTTATTTCCTTATTTCATGATAAATGTTTATTATTCATGCTAGAATTGTATTAACCGGAAACATAATACATGTGTGAATACATAGACAAATATAGTGTCACTAGTATGCCTCTACTTGACTAGCTCGTTACTCAAAGATGGTTAAGTTTCCTAACCATAGACATGAGTTGTCATTTGATTAACGGGATCACATAATTAGGAGAATGATGTGATTGACTTGACCCATTCCGTTAGCTTAGCACTTGATCGTTTAGTATGTTGCTATTGCGTTCTTCATGACTTATACATGTTCCTATAACTATGAGATTATGCAACTCCCGTTTACCGGAGGAACACTTTGTGTGATACCAAACGTCACAACGTAACTAGGTGATTATAAAGGTGCTCTACAGGTGTCTCCGAAGGTACTTGTTGGGTTGGCGTATTTCGAGATTAGGATTTGTCACTTCGATTGTCCGAGAGGTATCTCTGGGCCCACTCGGTAATGCACATCACTATAAGCCTTGCAAGCATTGTAACTAATGAGTTAGTTACAGGATGATGTATTACGGAACGAGTAAAAAGACTTGCCGGTAACGAGATTGAACTAGGTATTGAGATACCGACGATCGAATCTCGGGCAAGTAACATACCGATGACAAAGGGAACAACGTATGTTGTTATGCGGTTTGACCGATAAAGATCTTCGTAGAATATGTAGGAGCCAATATGAGCATCCAGGTTCCGCTATTGGTTATTGACCGGAGACGTGTCTCGATCATGTCTACATAGTCCTCGAACCCGTAGGGTCCGCACGCTTAAAGTTAGATGACGGTTATATTACGAGTTTATATGTTTTGATGTACCGAAGGTAGTTCGGAGTCCCGGATATGATCACGGACATGACGAGGAGTCTTGAAATGGTCGAGACATAAAGATTGATATATTGGACAACTATATTCGGACACCAGAATGGTTTCGGGGGTTATCAGATATATACCGGAGTACCGGGGGGTTACTGGAACCCCCCGGAGGTTAATGGGCCTCATGGGCCCAAGTGGTGGAAGAGGAGAGGCGGCCAAGGGGCAGCCGCGCGCCCCTCCCTCCAAGTCCGAATTGGACAAGGAGGGGGCGGCGCCCCCCTTTCCTTTCCCACTCTCTCTCCTTCCCTCTCCTCTCCTACTCCAACAAGGAAGGGGGGAGTCCTACTCCCTGTGGGAGTAGGACTCCTCATGGGGCGCACCAAGGGTGGCCGGCCCCCTCCCCCTCCTCCACTCCTTTATATACGGGGAGGGAGGCACCCACTAGAGACACAACAATTGATCCTTAAGACCTCTTAGCCGTGTGCGGTGCCCCCCCTCCACCATAGTCCACCTCGACAATATCATAGCGGTGCTTAGGTGAAGCCCTGCGTCGATAGAACATCATCATGGTCACCACGCCGTCGTGCTGACGGAGCTCTCCCTCAAAGCTCGGCTGGATCGGAGTTCAAGGGACGTCATCGAGCTGAACGTGTGCTGAACTCGGAGGTGCCGTGCGTTCGGTACTTGATCGATCGGATCGTGAAGACGTACGACTACATCAACCGCGTTGTGCTAACGCTTCCGCTTTCGGTCTACGAGGGCACGTGGACAACACTCTCCCCTCTCGTTGCTATGCATCACCATGATCTTGCGTGTGCGTAGGAAAATTTTGAAATTACTATGTTCCCCAACAGTGGCATCCGAGCCAGGTTTTATGCGTAGATGTTATATGCACGAGTAGAACCCAAGTGAGTTGTGGGCGATACAAGTCATACTGCTTACCAGCATGCCATACTTTGGTTTGGCGGTATTGTTGGATGAAGCGACCCGGACCGACATTACGCATACGCTTACGCGAGACTAGTTTTACCGCCGTGCTTTGCACACAGGTGACTAGCGGGTGTCAGTTTCTCCAACTTTAGTTGAACCGAGTGTGGCTACGCCCGGTCCTTGAGAAGGTTAAAACAGCGGTAACTTGACGAACTATCGTTGTGGTTTCGATGCGTAGGTAAGAACGGTTCTTGCTCAGCCCGTAGCAGCCACGTAAAACTTGCAACAACAAAGTAGAAGACGTCTAACTTGTTTTTGCAGGGCATGTTGTGATGTGATATGGTCAAGGCATGATGCTATATTTTATTGTATGAGATGATCATGTTTTGTAACCGAGTTATCGGCAACTGGCAGGAGCCATATGGTTGTCGCTTTATTGTGTGCAATGCAATCGCCCTGTAATTGCTTTACTTTATCACTAAGCGGTAGCAATAGTCATAGAAGAAATAGTTGGTGAGATGACAATGATGCTACGATGGAGATCCAGGTGTCGCGCCGGTGACGATGGTGATCATGACGGTGCTTCAGAGATGGAGATCACAAGCACAAGATGATGATGGCCATATCATATCACTTATATTGATTGCATGTGATGTTTATCTTTTATGCATCTTATCTTGCTTTGATTGACAGTAGAATTATAAGATGATCTCTCACTAAATTTCAAGATAAAAGTGTTCTCCTTGAGTATGAACCGTCGCCAAAGTTCGTCGTGCCCAGACACCACGTGATGACCGGGTGTGATAAGCTCTACGTCCATCTACAACGGGTGCAAGCCAGTTTTGCACACGCAGAATACTCAGGTTAAACTTGACGGGCCTAGCATATGCAGATATGGCCTCGGAACACTGTGACCGAAAGGTCGAACATGAATCATATATTAGTATTTGGATCATGTGATGATCGGTTATGGTTTAGTTGATTTGGATCACGTGATCACTTAGATGCTTAGAGAGATGTCTATCTAAGTGGGAGTTCTTAAGTAATATGATTAATTGAACTTAAATTTATCATGAACTTAGTCCTGGTAGTATTTTGCAAATTATGTTGTAGATCAATAGCTCACGTTGTTGCTTTATATGTTTATTTTGATATGTTCCTAGAGAAAACTGTGTTGAAAGATGTTAGTAGCAATGATGCGGATTGGATACATGATCTGAGGATTGTCCTCATTGCGGCGCAGAAGAATTATGTCCTTGATGCACCGCTAGGTGACGGACCTATTGCAGGAGCAGATGCGGACGTTATGAAAGTTTAGCTAGCTCAATATGATGACTACTTGATAATTTAGTACACCATGCTTAACGGCTTAGAATCGGGACTTCAAAGACGTTTTGAACGTCATGGGCCATATGAGATGTTCCAGGAGTTGAAGTTAATATTTCAAGCAAATACCCGAGTTGAGAGATATGAAGTCTCCAACAAGTTCTATAGCTAAAAGATGGAGGAGAATTGCTCAACTAGTGAGCATGTGCTCAGATTGTCGGGGTACTACAATAGCTTGAATCAAGTGGGAGTTAATATTCCAGATAAGATAGTGATTAACAGAGTTCTCTAGTCACCATCACCAAGTTAGTAGAACTTCGTGATGAACTATAGTATGCAAAGGATGACGAAAATGATTCCCGAGCTCTTCGCGATGTTGAAATCAACCAAGGTAGAAATCAAGAAAGAGCATCAAGTGTTGATGATTGACAAGACCACTAGTTTCAAGAAAAGGGCAAAGGGAAAGAAAGGGAACTTCAAGTAGAATGACAACCAAGTTGTCACTCCCGAGAAGAAGCTCAAAGCTAGACCAAAGCTTGAAACCGAGTGCTTACACTGCAAAGGAAATGGTCACTGGAAACGGACACGCCCTGAATATTTGGTGGATAAGAAGGATGGCAAAGTGAACAAGGGTATATTTAATACACATGTTATTGATGTGTGTCTTACTAGTGTTTATAGTAGCCCCTGAGTATTTGATACTTGTTCGGTTGCTAAGATTAGTAACTCGAAACAGGAGTTACATAATAAACAGAGACTAGTTGAGGGGAAGTGGCGATGAGTGTTGGAAGTAGTTCCAAGATTGATATGATCATCATCACACACTCCCTATACTTTTGGAATTAGTGTTAAACCTAAATAAATGGTATTTGGCGTTTGCGTTGAGCATGAATATGATTTGATCATGTTTATTGCAATACAATTATTCATTTAAAGTCAGAGAATAATTGTTGTTCTATTTACATGAATAAAACCTTCAATGGTCATACACCCAATGAAAATAGTTTGTTGGATCTCGATCGTAGTGATATACATATTCATAATATCGATGCCAAAAGATGCAAAGTTGATAATGATAGTGCAACTTATTTGTGGCACTGCCGTTTGGGTCATATCGGTGTAAACCGCATGAAGAAACTCCATAAAGATGGATTACGGGAATCACTTGGTTATGAATCATTTGATGCTTGCGAACCGTGCATTTTTGGCAAGATGACTAAAACTCCGTTCTCTAGAACAATGGAACGAGCTACTGACTTGTTGCAAATAATACATACTGATGTATGCAGACCAATTAGTATTAAGGCTCGTGGCGGGTATCGTTATTTTCTGACCTTCACAGATGATTTGAGCAGATATGGGTATATCTACGTGGTGAAACATAAGTTTGAAATAGTTGAAAGGTTCAAAGAATTTCAGAGTGAAGTGGAAAATCATCGTAACAAGAAAATAAAGTATCTGCGATCTGATCGTGGAGATGAATATTTGAGTTACGAGTTTGGCCTTCAGTTAAAATAATGTGGAATAGTTTCACAAACTCATGCCACCTGGAACACCACAACGTAACGGTGTGTCCGAATGTCATAACCGCAATTTATTTGATACGGTGCGATCAATGATGTCTCTTACCGATTTACCAATATCGTTTTGGGGTTATGCATTAGAGATAGCTGCATTCATGTTAAATAGAGCACCATCTAAATCCATTGAGACGACACTGTATGAACTATGGTTTAGCAATAAACCTAAGATGTCGTTTCTTAAAGTTTGGAGTTGTGATGCTTATGTGAAAAAGTTTCAACCTGATAAGCTCAAACCCAAATCGGAGAAATGTGTCTTCATAGGATACCCAAAGGAAACTGTTGGGTACACCTTCTATCACAGATCCAAAGGCAAGACATTCGTTGCCAAGAATGGATCCTTTCTAGAGAAGAAGTTTCTCTCGAAAGAAGTGAGTGGGAGAAAATTAGAACTTGATGAGGTAATAGTACCTTCTCCCGAATTGGAAAATAGTTCATCACTGAAATCAGTTCCAGTGATTCCTACACCAATTAGTGAGGAAGCTAATGATGATGATCATGAAACTTCAGATCAAGTTACTACAGAGCCTCGTAGGTCTTCTAGAGTACGGTCCGCACTAGAGTGGTACGGTAATCCTGTTCTGAAAGTCATGTTACTAGACCATGATAAACCTACGAACTATGAGGAAGCGATGATGAGCCCAGATTCCGCGAAATGGCTGGAAGATATGAAATCCGAGATAGGATCCATGTATGAGAACAAAGTGTGGACTTTGGTGGATTTGCCCGATGATCGGCAAGCCATAGAAAATAAATGGATCTTCAATAGGAAGACGTAGGTTGATTGTAGTGTTACTATCTACAAAGCTCGACTTGTCGCAAAAAGGTTTTCGACAAGTTCAAGGTGTTGACTACAATGAGATTTTCTCAACTGTAGCGATGCTTATGTCTGTCCGAATCATGTTAGCAATTGCCACATTTTATGAAATCTGGCAAATGGATGTCAAAACTGCATTCCTTAATGGTTTTCTTAAAGAAGAGTTGTATGTGATGCAACCAGAAGGTTTTGTCAATCCTAAAGGTACTAACAAAATGTGCAAGCTCCAGCGATCCATCTATGGACTGGTGCAAGCATCTCGGAGTTGGAATATAAGCTTTGATAAGTTGATCAAAGCATATAGTTTTATATGGACTTGCAGTGAAGCCTGTATTTACAATAATGTGAGTGGGAGCACCACTACCTTTCTGATAAGTATATGTGAGTGACATATTGTTGATCAGAAATGATGTAGAATTTTTCTGGAAAGCATAAAGAAGTGTTTGAAAGGAGTTCTTTAAAAGAAAGACCTCAGTAAAGCTACTTACATATTGAGCATCAAGATCTATTGAGATAGATCAAGACGCTTGATAAGATTTTCAATGAGTACATACCTTGACAAGATTTTGAAGTAGTTCAAAATGGAACAGTCAAAGAAAGAGTTCTTGTCTGTGTTGCAAAGGTATGAAATTGAGTAAGACTCAAATCCCGACCACAACAGAAAATAGAAAGAGAATGAAAGTCATTCCCTATGCCTCAGTCATAGGTTCTATAAAAGTATGTCATGCTATGGACCATACCTATTGTATACTATGCCCTGGTTTGGCAAGGGAATACAATGGTGATCTAGGAGTAGATCACTGGACATTGGTCAAAATTTTCCTTAGTGGAATAAGGATATGTTTCTCGATTATGGAGGTGACAAGAGGTTCGTCGTAAAGGGTTACGTTGATGCAAGATTTGACACTGATCCAGATGACTCTAAGTCTCAATATGGATACATGTTGAAAGTGGGAGCAATTAGCTAGAGTAGCTCCGTAAAGAGCATTGTAGACATAGAATATTTTTGCAAAATACATACGGCTCTGAATGTGACAAACCCGTTGGCTAAACTTCTCTCACGAGCAAAACATGATCACACCTTAGTACTCTTTGGGTGTTAATCACATAGCAATGTGAACTAGATTATTGACTCTAGTAAACCCTTTGGGTGTTGGTCACATGATGATGTGAACTATGGGTGTTAATCATATACAGATATGAATATTGGTGTTAAATCACATGGCGATGTGAACTAGATTATTGACTCTATTGATAGTAGGAGACTGAAGGAAATATGCCCTAGAGGCAATAATAAAGTTATTATTTATTTCCTTATTTCATGATAAATGTTTATTATTCATGCTAGAATTGTATTAACCGGAAACATAATACATGTGTGAATACATAGACAAACATAGTGTCACTAGTATGCCTCTACTTGACTAGCTCATTAATCAAAGATGGTTAAGTTTCCTAACCATAGACATGAGTTGTCATTTGATTAACGGGATCACATCATTAGGAGAATGATGTGATTGACTTGACCCATTCCGTTAGCTTAGCACTTGATCGTTTAGTATGTTGTTATTGCTTTCTTCATGACTTATACATGTTCCTATAACTATGAGATTATGCAACTCCCGTTTACCGGAGGAACACTTTGGGTGCTACCAAACATCACAACGTAACTGGGTGACTATAAAGGTGCTCTACAGGTGTCTCCGAAGGTACTTGTTGGGTTGGCGTATTTTGAGATTAGGATTTGTCACTCCGATTGTCGGAGAGGTATCTCTGGGCTCACTCGGTAATGCACATCACTATAAGCCTTGCAAGCATTGCAACTAATGAGTTAGTTACAGGATGATGTATTACGAAACGAGTAAAGAGACTTGCCGGTAACGAGATTGAACTAGGTATTGAGATACCGACGATCGAATCTCGGGCAAGTAACATACCGATGACAAAGGGAACAACGTATGTTGTTATGCGGTTTGACCGATAAAGATCTTCGTAGAATATGTAGGAGCCGATATGAGCATCTAGGTTCCGCTATTGGTTATTGACCGGAGACGTGTCTTGGTCATGTCTACATAGTTCTCGAACCTGTAGGGTCCGCACGCTTAAAGTTAGATGACGGTTATATTATGAGTTTATATGTTTTGATGTAGCGAAGGTAGTTCAGAGTCCCGAATATGATCACGGACATGACAAGGAGTCTTGAAATGGTTGAGACATAAATACTGATATATTGGACGACTATATTCGGACACCGGAATGGTTTCAGGGGTTATCGGATATATACCGGAGTACCGGGGGGTTACCGGAACCCCCCAAGAGGTTAATGGGCCTCATGGGCCCAAGTGGTGGAAGAGGAGAGGCGGCCAAGGGGCAGCCGCGCGCCCCTCCACCCTAAGTCCGAATTGGACAAGGAGGGGGGCCGGTGCCCCCCCCCCTTTCCTTTCCCCCTCTCCTCTCCTACTCCAACAAGGAAGGGGGGAGTCCTACTCCCGGTGGGAGTAGGACTCCTCATGGGTGCGCCAAGGGTGGTCGGCCCCCTCCCCCTCCTCCACTCCTTTATATACGGGGAGGGAGGCACCCCCTAGAGACACAACAATTGATCCTTGAGATATCTTAGCCGTGTGCGGTGCCCCCCTCCACCATAGTCCACCTCGATAATATCATAGCGGTGCTTAGGCGAAGCCCTGCGTCGGTAGAACATCATCATCGTCACCACGCCGTCGTGCTGACGGAACTCTCCCTCAAAGCTCGGCTGGATCGGAGTTTGAGGGACGTCATCGAGCTGAATGTGTGCTGAACTCGGAGGTGCCGTGCGTTCGGTACTTGATCGGTCGGCTCGTGAAGACGTACGACTACATCAACCGCATTGTGCTAACGCTTCCGCTTTCGGTCTACGAGGGTACGTGGACAACACTCTCCCCTCTCGTTGCTATGCATCACCATGATCTTGCGTGTGCGTAGGAAAATTTTGAAATTACTACGTTCCCCAACACGTCCAGCATCTTCATGAACGTGTCAGGTAGCCTCTGCAGCGTGGGACAAGGAGTGATGTAGCAAATAGCAGACTTATCATAAAGAGATGGGGGAAGGGGAGATCTCTCCTTTTACATACCTGCCTCCTGGATGAATTCTCAAGTATGACACTGAAGAACTCGAAAGCATCCAACTCGTACTCCGGTGTAGAAGAGCGCAGCCTGCGGTGGCAGCCTCCCCCCATCTCTGATAAGCAGCAGAAGAGACCACTTAGTAATGCTCATGTTTCAAATGTAGGACATAAAGTATATATTAAGTTCTAGTGAGAGAAGACTTTGACCAAGAATTATTTTATCACTGTGGGGTTTATAGGATAAAAACTCACATTTATTAGTAAGTACTAAGTATCAACAAAAGAAAAGCTAATGACACCAAATTCATGCCATATAAACCACATATTGACATATAAGCCACACACATGTTATGATTACATGATATCATGAACGTTCCTTCAAAGTTAAACAAGGATTATATATATTTAGTGAGTCAAGATAAACGCAAGCATCTGATAAATTTTACAATCATCTGTCCACTTGGGCGGAGACATGCAACTGCCCGAAGTGTTCATCCAGGATCTAATACAATAACTCCCCAGTTGAGGAAAATGGGAGGAAATCACCTTGCATGACAGCTCCTATACACTGAAAAGAACATTTAACAGACTATTATTTCAAACAAAGAACTAATTTACCCCGTAAGAGCTAACAAACATCTATCTAGCAACAAGTGTGCGCACCATTTTTTGACCAGGAAAAGATAGTCACATGCAACTAACAAGGACGAGAGCATCACAGACATGTTCACTTCCAAACCCCTCTAAGGCCCTGAAGTGGATTTAAACACGGGCAAGGCAACGATCCATCCCACATCAGTACAACAAGCAACTACGCGGGCCTAGCAGGTAGCAACCTCGCACCAACAATCAGCTGAGTAGATCCATTCTTAAACATCTTCTACAGCATATACAACCACCGATGGATCTAACCATCTTTAGTAAACTAAGCGAATAATCTGGACATGCATGACAACCACAGAAACACACACACACACACATGTTATGATTACATGAATGTTCCTCACAAAAGTTAAACAAGGATTATAACTACTTGTCAAGACAAGTTAAACACAAGCATTTGAGAAAATTTACAGTCACTTAACCTAGGAGATGCAACTGCCCTAATGCCTAACCCAAGATCTAATACAATAACTCGCCAGGGCATGAAAAAATCAGGAGGAAAGCATCATGCACAATAGATCCTTTAACAGAACTAAAACCTAAAACGACGGACTAATTTAGCACATCGGAACAAGAAAAGATGGTCACAGGCATCTGAGAGCATCACAAATATGTTCACTTGAAGGGCCTAAAGTGGATCTAAATACTAGCGAGGCAAGTGATCCATCCAGCACCAGTACAGCAAGCAACTAGCAACCTTACACTAACAAACAGTCGAACAACTCCATTCCTAAGCATCTTCTACACCACATATGGCCACCGACGAACCTAAACCACCTCCAAATTCGCACCAAGAACAGGAACAAATCACGACTATTGGTAGCAGGAAAATACGTGTTCGGCCTCCAAATCAAAGCACAGCACGACACGATCCAACAAAGACTATACTAGCATGAGGCGGCCAGGGTAAACCATGCTGGAAAGAAATGGACGAAGGGGAAATTTTTTGCCGTACCTCGCTTTGACATCTTGGAAGAGGGGGCGGTACCCAGTGGTGGTGGCGGAGGGGGAAGGACGGCACCGGGGCCGCCAGGGTGGAGGAGGGGGGCGACGCGGCAACAGGGGTCACATAGGGCGGCGGCGGCTCGGGCACGGTGGTGGGACGGCACGGCGAGGGGGGTGGCGCGGGGCGGAGGAGGGGGTCGCCGGGGCGGCGCATCGATGGGGGTAGCATGGGGCGGCGGCGGCACGGGCGCGGGGCGGCGCAGGATGGCGGCGGCTCGGGGGCGGGATAGAGAGAGAGGGGGGACAAAGAGATGGGTCCGCGGGCGTCGTAGGCATTTTGTTAGGGCATGGTTCTTTGTCGTCTGCTAGCAGACGGCGAAGAGCCTAGCTAACGGACGTTAGTTTGGCCACTTTAAAGGAGCATTGCCGTCAGCTCGCACACGACAAAGAAAGTGTCCGTTAGGTGGCCCTCGCTACTGGGCCACCCACACTCTTTGCCGTCTGCCAGCTGATGGCAAAGCTTCTATGCCGTCTGCTGGCAGATGGCAAAGAGCTGGCCGACGGCATACATGACCTTTGCCATCAACTCATTCTTTGCCATCAGTTTTCTTCAAGCTGGTGGCAAAGAATTTATTTTCATTAGCCAGCTGACACACTACAAAAAAAAGACACATCCGTGACATTTTGGGCTGAACGAATTTTTTTTTGTCATACATATGACACTTCTATGACAATAATTGTGACAAAACACGGTATCATCATAGATGTGGTGGGCTCCTACTTCTATGACAAAAAATCATGACAGAAAATGGGCTTTTCGTCTTGGGCGGGCCGGAGACGCAGCTGCATGACATTATTTGGTCCGTCCATGACGGAAAATACCATGGTAGAAGCGAGGGCGAGGAAAATTTCGGGGAGTTCCCAGTTACGGCGGGCGGTCGGGGGCCAAGCGATGCGCGTTTCTCTCGTACACGTACGCGCGTGTGTGCGAGGCGTTGGCTCTAACTGAACCCGAGCGAGGCGTTGGGCTCTAACTGAACCCGAGCGATTGCACTGTAGGCTACGCATTACTGAACCCGAGCGATCGATCAATGGCTATTAACTGAACCCGATCGAGCGATTAC
>NC_041393.1:491577671-491619945 GCF_002162155.2 Triticum dicoccoides | reverse complement strand
ACAGTGAGCGGTGGTGTTGCCTCTAGATGAACATGACCCCGTGGTGTGGAGGGCTGGATGAACAGGACGACCCCGTGGAGGGCTGGATGAACAGTAGACGGTGGTGGGGTGCCCGTGGAGGGGTGGTTGAACAGTAGTCGGTGGAGTAGCGCACGGTGGAGGCTGGATGAATAGGAGCCCGTGGAGGCTGGAGGAGGTCGACGGTAGCCCGTGGAGGCTAGAGGAGGTCGATGGTGGAGATGAACAGTATCTCGTGGAGTCCCGTTTTGCGGTACGCCACACCCCTCCCGATGAACAAGACCCCCATTTCGACCGTAGCGCTCCAACACAAGTCTGTTTCGTCCGTTTTGCGGTACGCCACTCCACTCCCGGTGAACAGGACCCCCATTTCGACCATAGTGCTCCAACACAAGTCCGTTTCGTCCGTTTTGCGGTACGCCACACCCCTCCCGATCAACAGGACCCCCGTCTCGATCGTAGGAAGTCCATTTCCTCCGTTTCCTCTGTTTTGCGGTACGCCAGACCCCTCCTAATGAACAAGATCCCGTTTCGAACGTGGCCGGTCGAACACAAGGCCATTTCCTCTATTCTGCGGTACACCAGGCCTCGTTTCCATCGCCTGTTCCGTTCAAGCCCTCCCGATGAACACGACGGTGCATTCTATTCCGACCCAGCCGGTTGGCTCCCCATGAACACGACGACGACGTTGTTTCTCTGTTCCGACCCAGCCATGTACACGAGCCCTGGCCGTACGTATGCGCGAATAGGCGTTCGAGACCCCGCCCGTATGTACACATACGTGGCCGTATTTTCTTTCTTGCACACTCACCGTTGTATGTACGTGTACATGTTACGTGCGCGCCTCTACTATGACACGTGCGCGCCTCTACATCCACCAGTATGTACGTACACGTTCACGACCAGAATGACAATGCTACATACGCTTCGACCAGGTGGGTCCCGACTGTCAGGCACTTCCTTGCGTGCGAAGATGTAGCTGGTGGGTCCCAGCAGTCAGGGGGGCGAATCGTTTTTTCCTGGACGCACTTCCTTGCGTCCGAAGATGTAGCTGGTGGGTCCCAGCAGTCAGGGGGGAAACGTTTTTTTTCATGAAATACAGTGGCCCATCCGGTGGGTCACTGCTGTCAGGTGGAGGTATCATTATTTTCCGCGTAATAAGGAGGCACTTCCTTGTTGTGGTCGTGGACCCAGCTGTCAGCCTCTCCACGTACAGTCCACGTCCGATGGAAGTCGTTCCTTGACCATGTTGACCACGCCGCGCCGAGAGCACCAGGGCGGTGGACGACGACGAGGCCTAGGAAGGGGACGACACGGAGCCGGGGAAGACGCGGCAGTGGATGCCCACGCGAAGAGGAGTACGAGGGTCCACTTGTCCGGCTGCGGTGTGAGGCTGTCCTCGCCGCAGAATAATAGGGGGTGTGGGTGAGTAGAGGGATGGCCTGGCCAGCGGTGGGAGTAGTAGGAGGCGGTGAGGCCTCCGTCGCATCACAGCCGGCCATGGGAAGCAGGAGCATGCGGCACGACCAGCGCTGCTCTAGGCAGCTGGAGCAGGAAGACCAGAGGTTGAAGAAGCACTACGGCCGTTGGATGGACATCGTATGGTCACTGGAGCTAGAATCATTCATATTGACTAAAGTTGACAAAGGCCCCCATCCCAGTCAACTTAGTAGGCCCACAAGTCAGCCTCCCACCATGGTGGGTCCCAGCTAGCAGGGGGAGTATTCATTTTTTTTGTGTGTAATAAGGAGGCACTTCCGGTGGGTCCGAGCTGACAGCGGGGGGAACTTTTTTTTGTGAAATACGGTGGTCCGTCTGGTGGGTCCCAACAGTCAGGGGGAAATGTTTTTTTTTCACGAAATACGATGGCCCGTCTGGTGGGTCCCAGCAGTCATGGGGAAACATTTTTTTTCGTGAAATACTGGTGGCCCGTCCGGTGGGTCCCTGCTGTCAGGTGGAGGAATAATTATTTTCCGCGTAATAAGGAGGCACTTCCTTGCGGCTGTCGTGGACCCAGCTGTCAGCCTCTCCACGTATAGTACTCTTCCGATGGAATTCGGTCATTGACCACATTGACCACGCCGCGCCGAGAGCACCACGGAGGTGGACGACGGCGAGGCCTAGGAAGGGGACGATGCGGAGCTAGGGAAGACGCGGCAGTGGATGCCCACGCGGAGAGGAGTACGAGGGTTCACTGGTTTGGCTGCACTACCGTCGCTGCAGAATAACAGGGGGTGTGGGTGAGTGGAGTGGAGGGATAGCCTGGCCAGCGGTGGGAGTAGTATGGGGGCAGTGAGGCCTCTGCGGCAGCACAGCCGGCCACGGGAGGCAGGAGCAGGCAGCACGACCGGTGCTGCTTTGGGCGGCTGGAGCAAGAAGACCAGAGGTTGAAGAAGCACTACGGCAGTTGGATGGACATTGTATGGTCTGTCGAGCTAGAATCGTGCATATTGACTAAGTTGACAAAGCTATTTGTCCCCTTCAACTTAGTAGGCCCACTATACTAGGTCCCAGCTAGCAGGGGGAGTATTCATTTTTTTGTGCGTAATAAGGAGGCACTTCCTTGCGTGCGAAGATATAGCTGGTGGGTCCGAGCTGTCAACGGCGGTAATGTTTTTTTGCAAAATACAGAGGCCCTTTCGATGGGTCCCAGATGTCAGGTGGAGGAATCATTATTTTGTGTGTAATAAGGAGGCATTTCCTTGCGTGCGGCCGTGGACCCAGCTGTCAGCCTCTCCATGTATAGTCCACTTCAGATGCATGTCGGTCGTTGACCATGTTGACCACGCCACGCCAAGAGCACCAGGGCGGTGGACGACGGCGAGGCCTAGGAAGGGAACGACACAGAGCCAGGGAAGACTCGGCAGTTTTTTTCCATGCGGAGGGAAGTACGACTATACAAGGGTTTACTGGTTCGTCTGCCGTCGCCGGAGAATAATAGCAGGTGTGGGTGAGTAGAGGGATGGCTAGGCCAGCGATGGGAGTATGGTGGGGCGGTGAGGCCTGCGCGGCAGCACAGCCGACCGCGGGGAGGAGGGAGCAGGCAGTCCCGCCGGCGCTTGTTTGAGAGGCTGGAGCAGGAAGGGCAGAGATTGAAGAAGCACGATGGCCGTTGGATGGACATCCAACAGTCAATGCTTGTGCGTCAACCTTTTTTTAGAAAAGCCTAAAATCTATGGAAAACAACATACAAGCCATCTGAAATTATTTCAAATAATTTACAGCCTATTTGCTAATTCTTACGGGTTTTTTTGGAGCCCATATTCTTTTTGTTAGCATTACAGCCCATATTGTGGCCACGGCTAAAAAATTGTACGAAATTTTGCATATGTCGGTGCGATCTGAACTGTTTTTAATCCTGAAATTTCGAGTCACATTCAGACTGATTTAAAAAATAAATGTATATCAATATAAAATCCAATAAATTGTCCACGCATAAAAATCAATGCAATTTAAAATCTCGAAATGAAAAAAAGATATTTAAAACTAATTGCTGGTTTGATGTGTTTTAAAAATGTACAAACAATTTCTCATTACTGATAGGCCATTTTCTCGGCCAGCCGAATGAAACTCTCCTCGTCTTGAAATATTTGCAGCCCAACAGGCCTGATAAAGCGACTTACTTGACAAATCACAAAAAAACTGGGCTAGCCATTTTTAGAAAGAAAAAAAAACTACTGGGCTGGTCTGTGGTAAACATAAAAGAAAAGGCTGTCTAGACAAGCCAGAGTGTCCCGCACAGCCCAGTTGACACCCTGCTTCCGTCTCAAAAACAAATTAGATAAATGCCACTCCAATTATGGCGATTCATAAAAATGCCACTACAATTTCAAAACTTTGTAAAATGCCACTACAATTTTTGCAAACTTTGGAAAACGCCACTGCAGTTTGTAAACTTTGAAAAACGCCACTCCAGACTTCGAAAAATGCCACTAGAAATGGCATTTTTCAAAGTTTGGAAATTGCAGTGGCATTTCTCGGATACACCAGAATTGGAGTGGCATTTATCAAATTAACCCAAAACAAAAATAACTGGGCGAGCTGCTGGGTCCCTGGTGTCAGCCGGTCATTGTGTAATTCTCTCGTTTATTGACTACGTTGACAATGGCATGGGACCTAGATGTCAGAAATCCACTAGGAGGAGCCGTTTTTTTATTGGCTTGAAATAAGGAGGCACTTGCTTGCGTACTGCCATGACCTTGGCGGGTCCCCGCTGTCATCCTCTCCACGTACAATCATCTCCTGATTGTGTACGCATCAACTTGGTAGGCCCACAAGTCAGCCTCTAAACCCGTGGAGGACAAATACAATCCATTTAAAAAAATAACAGCCCATTCCATACGTTCAAACGGAAAGTTCAACATTCAGAGCAAAGTAACAGGTCTGATCCACATATAGAGTACTGAACTTCCACGTTGACAACCATCATAGCCAAGTTAACTATCTACTCCCACTAATACTCTAGTAGCGTACAAGTACTAACTTACTCTTAGCTAACTAGACGATGCCGGCCACCATCTGTGGTACATGCTAAACTCTGGCACCAGCGTCCTGCGCCTCGCCTTGGACTTGCAAAGGATGCGATAGGGCGTGTTGCTCGCACGCGTTGGCCCTTTTCGTGCCGGCGTGGTCCACCGAAGCTTCGGCTTCCAAGTGGGAAACCCACTTGACGAGCTAGTAGTAAAACTCGGCGTCACGAACGCGTGCGTCCGTGACAGCCTCCAGGGCTATTTGCTGGGCACCGGCCTCCACGTAGTCGGCCCAGTTGCGGGCGCTCTGCTCGTGACTCAGAGCGTCGCTGCGCTGCTGCTCCATGTCCCGCTCGCGGCGCAAATCGGTGATACGCTGCTCCTCCGCTAGGCGGTAGCGCTCCAACAACTCCTGCTCCTCCGCCAGGCGGTCGCGCTCCAAGAACTCCTCGATCTCTGCATTGCCATCTAAAGACAAATAGAATGCCTCCTCCCTCAGTCTGCCTTCCGGTGAAAAACCAAACACTAGTTCCGGCGGTGACCGCCTCCGGCGTCGCCTACCGCGGACGGGCGGGGGCATGGTGTCACAGCCCTAGATTTTTGCTTGTCTTAGTTTCATCTTAGATCACTTATGTATCATGCCTAAATTTCAAGAAATCTGAATTGAGGAATATCTGAAGCCTCGAAAACATAATAAAAGAAGGACAAAAACCCTAAAATCTCATTCATTTTCTCCAAAATGCTCTTCTTAGATGTTTGACATTTTTGGCAAGGGTTTTGGTCCCAACCAAAAATATTGAAAATTTTTAAGGACTTAATTTTGGGACTCTGAATTTAAATCATTAGGTATTTGAATTTGAATTATATTCATATAATTATAATATAATTTCAAATGCCCCTGAAATATTTTATGAGCTTTTGGAAAAGTCCATCTAGCAAAATAAAAATATTCAGAGGAGTTTTTGGCATTGTTTGAATTTGTTTAAATTCAAAACAGTGGCAAAAGATTAGATAAAAATAGAAAACAGAAAACAATAAAGAGAACAGAAACTCACCCGTCGCCTACCTGCAGCCCACTTACCTTGGCCCGGTACTGTAGTCGGCCGGCCCAGCCCACCAACGCCTCCCTGTCACCTTCCTCCTTGGGACAGTAGGAAAGGGGCGAGTGCCCGCGGCGCGCACGCACGGGCAGCGCCACCTCCTCCCTTCCTGCCTGCGTGCCCACTTCGCGACGCCGCTGCGGACGCCACGACACCTCCTGGACCCCCCCTCGCTCTCTCCCTCACCCTCACTCCTCCCCTGGATTCCTCTCTCTTCCCCATCGAGCGGAGCTCGACGTCACCGACGAGCTCCACCACGGCCACAGCCACCCCCTCGCTCCCTCTCCGCATCCCTGAGCTCCACCCCGACCACGTGGAGCTACACACCCGACGCACGCGACCAGAGGAGGCCCCAGTCGACCGGAGCATCGCCGTCTTCATCTCCGGTGCCCGGAGATCGCCACCGTCAACTCACCGTCGCAGAAGCTTCCCCGAGCCCGCCGAGCTTCTCTCCCGACCCCTTGTGAGCTCCTGCACCTTCCCATATGCTCGCCCCCTCTGTTTTTCTCTGCTAGCTCGATTCCATCGAGCGTGAGTGCTCTTCGCCGCCGGCCATGTCGCCACCGTGGCTATGGCGGTGCAAGCTTGCGCCTGAGCACACCACTGCGATAAGCGCGCTCCTAGGAGTCGACCGCGACCACCCGCGCCTCCTGCTGTGCCCTGCAGCATCAATTCGATCGACGCCCAAACGTCGGCCACCGCACTTGCCATCGTCGTCGTTCTAGGCCCCCTCCGTCAAAACCACATGCACCAGTCGATGCGGCCGGGCCTTCTCGTCTCGTAGGTGGCCTTGGCCGTCAGTTGTTCATCGTAGGGCCAAACCCGAGCCCTCCGCCGCGCCTGCTGTCACCGGCGACGAGCCGCCGGCGTATTAGCCCCGGCTGACCAGGGGTTTGACCTCCCCTGAGTCAATGACAGGTGGGGCCAGCCCCTGTTAAACTAGTTTAGTTTAACTTCTAAACTTAATTAGCCACTATTTCACTGACATGCGGGGCCCACTGTCAGGTTTGACCCGAACCGATTTATTGACCTGCTGACGCCACACCAACGTCATGATGACGCAGTTAACCTTTTTCTGAATTTATTCTTATTCAGGAAATTGCAGAAAATAGTATAAACTTCAAAAATTCATATAAATTCAACCATAACTCAGAATGAAATAATTTATATATGAAAAATGATCAGAAAAATCCAATCTATCCATCTGCACCATTTTCATGCATGTTAGAACAATTTATAGATGATGTTTAGGACAAATCATATGAAGGGCATTTAAAACATCACATATGGAGTTTGAATTTGAATCTTTGATTCAAACCAACTCCATTTAACATGTTGCTAGTTGCATTAGCTCAAATCACAATATATTGACATGTCATGATCATGCATCATACTGTGCATTGCATTGATTGTGTTCTTCCTTGTTTGCCGGTATTTGTCCCCTCTCGGTAAACGTGGTTCCGATGATGAGTTCGATGACACCAATGAAGAACTATATTATCTTCAGAAGTGCCAGGCAAGCAAAACCCCCTTGTTCATTCTCATACAAACCCACTCTCTCGCTCTGCTCTCTTTTACTACATTAGGACAACAATGATTCAACTGTTACATGTTGCGGTAGTTGACCCCTTATCCTCTGCATGACCTGTCATTGCCATATTAAATAGATGAAACCCACTAGCATGAGTAGGAGTTGTTTGAGCCCTAATGTGCCTACTCATTCATGCTTGTTTGTCATGCCTGCTACTGCTTAGTGTTGAGTCTGGTCTGATTCATCGGGGATGAATTGGAAGGTTGTGAACATGTCCTACTGTGTGTGAGCTAAGTGTGTGAACACGATTTGGTAAAGGTAGCGGTGAGAGGCCATGTAGGAGTACATGGTGGGTTGTCTCATTGAAGCCGTCCTCAGGAACTGAGTTCTGTGTTTGTGATCCATGAACAACTACTACCACTCATTGGGATCCTTAATTGACCCTCTCGGCTTCTTAATCACCCTTGTTCTCTGTCCAGGAGTTGCAACTAGTTTCTGGTGTTTGTAGGTAGTGCTAGTAGTCTACCAAGTGGCACCCGGTACAGGTGGGCTTGGGACAAACTAGGTGCAGTGGCACGGTGTACCAAGTGGCACCCGGATGGTGGGCTTGGGAATCCTGCTCACATCGTTTGGCGCCGTGAGCGACACCCCAGCCGGATCTCCTTGCGGATGGAACTTGAATAGGCGATAAACCTGGACTAGAGACTTGAGTCTTTAGGTAGGCCGTGGCCGACACCCTCACCAGGCTTCCGCTTGAAGGTTGCTGAGATACATGACGTGTACATGGCGGTAAGTGGCGAGAGCGTGTGTGAAGAAGTACACCTCTGCAGGGTTAACATCATCTATTCGAATAGCCGTGTCCGCGGTAAAGGACTTCTGGGTTGCCTGTACAGTTCATAGACAAGTGAAAGTGGATACTCTAAAATACGCAAGATAAGCGTGAGTGCTACGGATGGCATTCTCGTAGGGAGACGGGAGCGGATCCATAGTGGTGTGTTGATATGGTGAATATGTGGACTCGTGTGCGCCACCTCAAAAGAGTTACTTGTAGTCGTAGTTCAGGATAGCCACCGAGTCAAAGCTGGCTTGCTGCAGTTAAATCCCACCATCCCCTTTGTTGATAATGATGCATATGCAGTTAGTTCTGATGTAAGTCTTGTTGGGTACATTTGTACTCATGTTTGCCTATTTTATGTTTTTGCAGAGAGACTTCAGTCTCACTAGTAGTTCCGCGTGAACTTCGACGTTTAGCTTGTTACCTCAGCTAAGATCTTGAGCCCTCGGCAGGATCTAGTAGTTAGTCAGGCTTCTCAGCCTTTTTCATTTGTAGATGTCTGTACTCAGACATGTTAAGCTTCCGCATGTGCTTTGACTTGTATGCTCTGAATGTTGGGTCATGAGACCCATGTTTGTAATATCTCGCTCCTTGGAGCCTATTGAATAAAATACTTGAGTTGTAGAGTGATGTTGTGATGCCATGTTGTATTTGCACATATCGAGCATATTGTGTGTATGTTATTGAAATGCTTGGTATGTGTGGGATCTGACTATCTAGTTGTTTATCCTTGGTAGCCTCTCTTACCGGGAAAGGTCTCCTAGTGCTTCCACTGAGCCCTGGTAGCTTGCTACTGCTCCGGAACACTTAGGCTGGCCGGCATGTGTCCTTCTTCGTTCCTGTGTCTGTCCCTTCGGGGAAATGTCATGTAGTGTCTACTGGAGTCCTGTTAGCTTGCTACAGCCCGGTTTACCGGAGTCCTACTAGCCCAGCTGCTACAGCCTAGATTCACTCGCTGATGACTGACACGTTCATTGTTGGGTCATGTATGCGCGTCCCTCTAAATTAGTGCCACTTTGGGTTCACGACTAGCCATGTCAGTCCAAGCTCCTTGTCATATGGATGCTAGCGACACTATCATATACGTGTGCCAAAAGGCGCAAACGGTCCCGGGCAACGTAAGGCGACACCCGTGGGAATACCGTGCGTGAGGCCGCAAAGTGATATGAAGTGTTACATGCTAGATCGGTGTAGCTTTGAGTCGGGGTCCTGACACATGGAGGACGTGGCGAGCGACATCGGGCCGGTGGGGGCTTATGAGGATATGGCGAGTTGGGTCACGGTGCCACCGGAGAAGGCCGGGAAACAGTACTTATAGGCGGAAGGTAGCGCGACGGTCATCCGAATTCAATGCATAATGGCTTAGCGCGCCAGCTTGCCTTGGAAAACTAGAGAAACTGAAATTATGACTGTGCCGTCCCGTCCCGTCTGTGTCGCACACCGACATGGCGGTCAAACGAGTGCACTCGAATCATCTCCCTCCTTGTCAATAATGATTCCACAGATTTAAAAAGCCTGCAATAATTAAAGCGCATCTTTTTTCGCATCAGTTAGATGCCTTAATTATGGCCGGCTGCATGTAGGCACTCAGAATCGCTCGCGGCTAGTACGCGGAGCAGCATGCACGAGTCGCAGCCGAGGGCACGCATGCAGCCACTTAAATCGCTGGAATTAATTAGGCTTAAACTTCTGCATGCCGTTAATTATTGCCATGCCTTGGTATTGCTGCTTTGCTCACGAGACTAATAAACCGGACGGAGGGAGTACCTTGGTTGGTGAGAGGTTTGAATTAAGCCCTGCAAACCGGAAAGGAGGTACTAGTACGTGCGTGATCCGCTATTTATTCATGTAGGATTGAGTAGGTCATTTCTTGAATTGAGCCCTGCAAACCAGAAAGGAGGTAGTACGTGTGTGATCCGCTATTTATCCATGTAGGATCGAGTATGTAGGATAGTGTAGCTTGTCAGTTTCTTCAGAGGTAGGCATTTTATTCAAAAAACTGCCACTTCATATCTTCCGTCGCAAATAAAACTGCCAGGAGCGCATTAGTAGGCTTGCTAGTGATCGATCAATAACTTGTAAACACTGAGCGGACAGAAATAAGTAACTGTTAATGCATCTCAGTGATTCACAGATCATATACAAATATGTAGCTCCAAAAGCAAAGATCAGCCACTTCGGATCTTGCGTCGTAACTAAAATTAACTAGTACGATTCATACATAAGATCAACATGTTAATGCATCTCAATGATTCACATATCATATACAAATATGTAGCTCCAAAAGCAAAGATCTAGAAAAAACTTCTGTTCTTCCTACTAACATGGATGCTTCTCTTGGCCAACATTCAGTACAGACTGAAAGACAAATTTGTTTGTGAAGTCTACAATTCCTCTTGCAAACGTAAGTGGTTTCACCAACAGCTGGAACCATGAGAATAAACCACACATGATGGAGGAACATCCACTGCAATATGATTTGGTCTTCTCTCAATCACACCGCGAGACTATTTTCGGAATATAAACTTTAACTTAGGAAAAATGATGCCCATTGTATAATCAGACCAAAGCAATGAAGCACCTAGTGTTGGCCAATAAATAGTACAATACTACTTTTCTGCAGTCCATGAAGTGACTATCCAATCTTTCTGTGTCTATTTTCAAATGGCACTGCATGCAGTGACTATACTATTCTCTTGTGCAGTTCAACCAAAATTGCAGACACTTTGTTTGTTTGCCAAATAGCAACGGGCAGACATCTCTGTCTGCACAAATATCAAGCAGCTAGTAAACATATACCACACCATGTATTTTCGGTTTAAACATGTCTCTTCCGCTTAGCATCTGTCATGTTTTGCACTAGGCAATCTGATACAGTACTGTTTTGCCCTGGACAATTTCATACTGAATTGATTTGCTGGTTCAGAGCAGAAATATAGCGCCTATTCTTCATCAGACCAAGGATATCCATGTTCGCAGTGATGGAAGAGGTGAAATCAATACAACCAAAATTGAGCATCCAATCATTGAATCCTGTCCTGCACCTCCAATGTAGGTCCACCCTGCCAATAAATTCACATGCAAACCACTAGTATTACTATCTAATGACAGTACAAGAAGAGTAGCAAGATAGTAGCAAACCATGTACCTTCGTAATGAATAGCTCATAGTGCCACCAATTGGATATAAAGGTTTGGAAAAAAACATGCTCCTAATGTTGAACCAGTTGGACTTTTAGTGCAGTTCCACTAAAATCGAGCATCCCTGTTTGCATAGATATTGAAAGTGTGATTACGATAAAAGTCGCACTAGTTGAAGCATAGACTCACAAATATAAGCATTCCAATTTCTTAATGGGAAAAGGTAGCAAGACTGTTTCTAACCACCTGGTTGAAGGAATAAATAAAGCAACAACGGCTGATGTCAGGAAGGCATACATAGTTTTTTCTGGAAAATTGAGCCATTCCTCACCTTTCCTCTTCTTTTAAGCATATTTTGTGCAGTTCAACTAAAATAAAATGCCATCAACACCTTGACAATTCAGTGACACTGTATAAAAGGAAATGGCTTAACATTACATCATGATGTCAGGTATGTAGTCGACAGGCATTAGAGACAAACATACAGACCTCCTCCGATAACATAATGAACATTAATTTTAACAAAGGTGTGACTAGCTTTACCCGGATAATTTGATTGAACTCTACACCCTCTGTGCCATAATATAAGACGTTTTCGCGGTTCAATTTAAAGTACCCAAACGTCTAGTATTTAGAAAAACAGGTAGTAGTTTTCTTGAGCACATATCTGGGAAAGCTTGCCACACTTTATTTATGTCCATACGCTAATGCAACACCATTCGAATACTACAAATATACACAAATCCAGTGGCTAGTGCAACAGTAGAGTAGTTAGTTTATTACAGGGTATAGTACAATGGTTTTACTGAACAGATTGCAATAAACTCTAGCACTGGAAGATTTCTATAAGAATTAACAATACGAAATGTGAAGGTAACAAGTTTCAGCATTGGTATACTAGCTGTGCATGAGCATTAAACCAAATACAAAAGTCTGAAGGTAATTAGCATTATTACCTAACGGCAGTATAAAAAAATTGCAAACCATGTACCTCCAAGGTAAATATCATTTCTAACTCGGGGGGACCTTAAAAATTGCTATCCCAATCTTGATAATCGATCAAACATAAAAACTTGATCAAACGAATCAAGAGAACAGCCGGAGGAGGAGGTGCCCACTCTTGACCTTTCCTCTTGTCTTCATAATTTTTTGTGCATTTTAACCAAAATAAAATGACATCAGCGCCTTGGCATTTTGATGACATTGTACAAAAAAATTAGCTTATCTCATGAAAGTGAGGTATGTAATCTATAAGCATTAACAGTGCAAAAATCTGAAGTTAGTAACAAGTTTCATCGTTGGTATACTGGCTGTGCAACAGCATTAGAATGCCTTAGCTGAAAAATCTTTAATACATCCACAATCAACAACTAACCCTGAAATAATCCAGTGACATTAAATGGCATTGCTTAAATTTATCGGTGGCATTACACTAAGAGAGGCATTAGTTAAATGTGGCATCACTTTAGAAGTAGCATTGCTTGACTTGACTGCTGGCGTTATACTAACAGCAAAAAAGGTGGCAATAAGAGCATGGGAGGCCCATTCGTACAGTGGGCGCACCAGTACGATGTACCTCCACGGACGCAGAGAGGTGAGGGAGGTATGGTTGCCCAGAGCAACAAATATCCAGGCAGCATATGTGGATTACGTCCCATTTTTGTTCTCTTTAGCCACCTTTTTCCTATGTGAGGACAACAAACCGATCGACCTGTTCATTCTCTATTGCGTTGTCATGTCTTTCTACCCTTCTTCAACCAAGAGACACGAGACTCGTTCCTTAGCTACTGATTTTCCCCTTCTCAACCTAGATGCGGGTTCGATGCCCACTCTCTTGGATAGTACAGTCTCCCTTCCTTTCCTTATTCAACCCAGACATGGATTAGTCTGCATGAAGTAGGGTTTCCTTTAATAGTGCAAATTATGGTTTTCGTCTGCGTGGCTAGCAGAGCAGAGGATAGCAAATTGGGAAGATGGTAGAGTGGAAAAAGATCCACATGCAACAACGTGGCAGATGGGGCAATAGAACAAGGGTATGGTTCGAAAAGAGGTAGCATACCTAAGGGTCAGCGGGAAGTGGCTTCGCTCGTGGTCGTCATCCTGTGCACACACTACGACAACGAGCTTGGGGACGGAGGCCATCCCGTGCGGGCGCTAGTTCTGAGAGGATGACCTTGTCGTTAGTGTCGTGACCTCGCTCTCCGACGACGAGTGCGTCAACGCTGCATGTCCTTTTCTTCCCCGGTGGATCTATGACCACCGGTGAGGAGGGATAGAGAGGCGTCTTTTTTAGATCTGGAGAGAGGGTGGTAGTGTGAGAAGCAAGTGGGCAGCCCTTAACAATAAAGCGCTGAAGCTCCAGCCTATATATCTTTTTTTATACTACTAGTACTGGAGGTGGAGTAGTGGTAGAGTAGTTTATATTTTCTCTACGTACAGTACCAGCTAGTCGTGCTTCAAAACTGAATGGCACGCCATTAAAAAAATAAAGGTCAATAACTAATGCGGCACCTCGGGCCAACACGGCTAGATCGCATTTTGCACAAGAAATTACACACCATGTTTCGTTGACATGTGGTCCCGTTCCAACATATCAGGGAGACGACGGCGAGTCCTTTTCTACTAGTAGTATTTCCGAACAGACGTGCAGGCCGGGGCGCCTCTTCGTGAACCGTGGCAAACTGGCAACCGTCCATCGACTCTTCGCCTTTCCCTCTCGATTTGGAACTGCTGTCGCACGCTCTTCCTCTCCCTCCTCCATTTTCCTTTAGCCCTTCACCCTTTCTTCTGCCATTGTTCGATCGTCTTCTCCATAAAGGGAACAGGCCGGAAACGACCCCGTTATTCTTGCCCCGATCTGAAAGATGACATGGTGGAGGAACTCATTGATCAGTGTGACGTCATCACCTCGGCTAGCATGGCAGGTTCGTTCAAGCCCATTCTCGACTCAACTAATAACATCATTACAAGGAACCCAAGAGTCAAGGAGCGGTTTGATCTCCCCTATCTTCTTCGCCGTGACCCTGATGACTGGCGCGGGGACGACGGAGGCCTTGCCTTGTGCAAGTTGATGTCGCTTGATGATGATACGTATGATGTTAAGATGCCATTGCTTGAGGGTAAGGCTTGGGCAGGCGCAAATGGAGATTGGGTTGTTTACATTGGGTCCAACTGCGAGTGGGAACTTGTGAATGTGTACACTCGTGACCGGGTTCCACTTCCAAAAATCTCAGCATACTGCCCAGAGGTTGAGCACACCGGTATTGTATGAACGTTCAAATACGATCATGGTGACTGTCTTCTACGGAAGATAGCAATTTGTCGAGTTCCCAGTCGCTCCTGGAATTACAACAACTATGAAGTTGTTGCTATCTTCGACAAGCTTGTTGCCGTCCTTCGTGGTTTGACTGGGTGGATATTGCTCAAAAGTCAATTTATGTACACGGATGAGTACTGTGATGCAATTCAATACGAGGGCCTTGTGTTTGCTGCCACCACTTCTGGCACTGTTTTTGCATGGAATCCTTATGATTTCGGTACGTTTGTCTTCCATCGTAATTATAATTGTTTCATCCACATGCATGCGGGTTACCAAGTTTCCCTTTACTAATTAACCTTCTTCTTATGTTTCCAAGGTCCTGTGAACATTCCACCACCTATACTTGAAAAATTTTATAACCAAGGGGGAGATGACGATGGTGATGATCACGAGCAGCAGTGCCCATATACTCTGTGGCACCTGGCAACTAATTCTGATGTATCACCTCTTCTTGTGTCTATACAGCCCACTGATGATGTTACTACTAAGGAAGCAGGTGTAGTCTCCCATGGTCGCACTCTCCGGACCTATTCCAACACCCGTTGCATGGTATTCAGGATGGATACTAGTGTGCTAGCGCCAACTCCTTCTCCCTGGTACAGAATTGATAGTCTTGGAGAAAACTCACTCTTCCTTGGATAAAACTATCCAATGATGGTGAAAGGTGATCCAACTGCTGTTGACACAACATTAGTACCATTTATGAGAAGCAACTGTGTCTATATGTCAGACATTTGGGTGGTTCCCTACCCTGGTACTGATATAGTACGCCGCTTCAGCCTGGATGATCAGTCCTGCGTTGGTATCCAGATCGAGAATGGATGGCCCGTCCCAGAGAATCACTTGTGGTTCAAAGAAAGTGTTTCCAACGCCGAGGAATGGTTGAGTTGAAGTTCATTTCATTGCTTGTTATTTGTTGTGTGGTGAAAACTTTAGTATTTATAATGTATCCTCGTTGTCGATGTGGGTTGATGACCTGTTGTATGTAATAAAATGATATGCCTATGATAAACTTACTAAATTTATGAATGGCTTTCGAGTCGCTTCTCTGAGTGAGTGGTGCGATGAGGCAAAAAAATAATTTCCGAATACATAATTGTACGTGCATTGCAACAGGTTATCGGATGAGGTCAATCAACAATAGTAGTACACTATTTCTACTAGCTTCACATGCTTCGCGCGTCGGGCGAGTGTTTTTACTGTAGCTATATGTTAATGTGTTCGCTGTACGTAACCAGCAGCTCGAATCCTCGATACTAGTACTATATAGTAAGTAGTAGGAGTAGTAGGGTGGCATGGGCCAAAACAAGCATTCACGTCCAGGAGTACGGCAAACGCCACCACCACGACATCCATCTGACACCATATTATTTCTTGGAGTCCGTGCTAGAGCAATCTCTTCAACATCGTCGTTTCTCTAACTTCAGCCATCGCGCGGCAGGCGAGGTGGGGGTTTGCCGATAGTCGATTTCCTCAACTGCGGTCCCACTTGTAAGGCCAACTCTAACGCATGACCCCAAACGGACCTCTGTTTCGCATGAACTCCAACGATAATTTTGACTAGAAAAGCAAGACCAAAGAAAACAAGAACCACAAGAATACATTTTACTACTCTAGAAGATATCCAACTTCCATAACTGCTACTGTAAGTTGGATTAGTGCCTTCTCGATGCATTCATTGTTGATCTGCGGAGGCTCGATCTTGCGTGCTTCTTTCTTCTTCGAGTGTAAAGAAGTAGACGTTGCTTCCTCGCATCTAGTCTCATGTCTAGCCTCTATTCTAGTAGGAGTATCAACAAGTGCATTAGTCTCATCTCTAGCCTCTATGCTAGCTAAAAGTGCTAGAACATCTACTAAATTGCGCTCTATCAATATATCGATGTACTCTTCTTCCCAATACAAAAACTTGCATCCATCCTACTCCCTCCGTTCCACAATACATGCCTTCTATTTGTCAAAATATAGATGTATCTAGACATGTTTTAGTATATAGGTACATCCATTTTTGGACAAATGGAAGTCAAGTATTGTGGAACGGAGGGAGTACACAATAATTTTTTTAAGTTAGCACAACTAGTCTAATCCGAGAGCACAAACGAAGATTTGGTCGGGTTCTTCCTCCTTATGCCGACACGTGGGACATCCAGCATCAAGGTCGTGTCATGCAAGAAAATAGAGTGGTAGTTGAAGCCACGTGATGTGCATCTTGGGTTAAACTGTAAATAGAATCTTACTACTCTTGAGTTACTCCAAAAGCGGCCACCGAAGATCTTTATTGGATTCGTTTTTCATCACCAGCACGTCGAGGTGAAAGATGTGCAAGTTCAGTGGGTCCTCTTGCGTTTTCACTGACATGTGGGACCGGATGTGAGCAAACAGACGATGGGCTCCGTGCATCCGCTGGCTGACTGAGAAGAGAGATAGAGGAGGGCTGAGCACGGACTCCAGGAAATTTGTTCTACGTACCTCGATATAGGCTCGATATAGTGGGGTGGCATGGGACATAACTAGCATTCACGTCTAGCAGTACGGCACACGCCACCCACATGAGTCCCATCCGACACCAATTTTCTTGGAGTCCGTGCTACAGCCATCTCTTCTCCCTCCTGTTTTCTCATCCTTCGCGCGGTGGGCGGGGTGGGGGTTTGCCGATAGTCGGTTTGCTCAACTATGGTCCCACTTGTAAGTGAATATGCAACACCACACACATTCCCCCTTGAGCGGCGTGCCGGACCAACCATGTGGGGGTGAGACGCGAACACGGCAGGCTTTTCCATTTGAACTCGTAACTTGTAAAATTTGGTTCTGCTCCATGGCGCGACCGATAGATAGAAAATAATGATTTTGCCTAGAGTACTGAGAAGTTTGGTTCTGGCGCCGTTCATGCATGGAGTACGTATGAAAATTATGAAGTTGATGCGAAAGGTAAGATAATTACTAGTAGTACCATATACTACTACATGGATTTGACTGAAAGATAAAAATACATACGGATCCATCAACGACATCCTCACGCCCTAGTGCGCCGGGTCACCAACCGACGTGTGAGGTGCAGCGGCGTTGGCGGCGAGCTCAACGTGCTTCTGAACGATGCCGTCCAAGGTTGCCCTGCGGTCCAAGAAGGCCAGCGTCCTATCGTCCTCCTCTTGCATGTAGTAGTCCGTGTGGACGATTGGCGCATAGACATGGGCGATTATGTCGATGGTGTCTTGTTGCGCCAGGCGCTGCGCGGCGAGCGCGACCTCGAGGTGGACATTCTTCGGCGCGACGGCGGGCAGTCGCAGGGCCACCAATGCGTCGAAGAGGTTGTCACCATAGTGGCCGTTGAGGGTGGCCGGCATCGCAGAGCCTGGGCACATCGGCTGGAGGCATACGTCAAAGTCGTCCACGAGCTTCTTGACGATGGTGAACTTGTCGAGGAAAACGACGAGGACCTCGTCGAACAAGAAGACGAAGTTGTCGTCCAAGTGGCCCCTCGCCCTGGCGGCCTCAAGCAATACCTGGAGACGTTCCACGGTGACGGGCCACAGGCCAACATCATGGACCATCTGGCACAGCCGGCTGATGCTCGCGTTCATCGCCTCCATGGGTCTAGCTTAGCTTCTAGTCAAGTGATCTTGCGATTCGAGTGATCACTCTTGCCCTTGGTTAGCGTGCGTAGGTGCGTAGGATTCCGTACTACTCCTCGGCCCTCTACTGCACCTGCCTTTGGCTGTATGATAGGTGGGCCAGTCACCCCTTGGGCCCACGTGTCATTCACCCAAAGGCAGTTGCAGTAAGTCAATGAAGCTGTGTCCCCCTCCGTGCAGGTGCAGTATAGAGGGTGCTTGGATATGTTTTAGTCCCATGACTAAAAGTAGTGGGACTAAAACTTGCTAGCCTCACCCATGCTTGGATCCAAATATACTAAAGAGACTGAAATCAAGTTAATGAGCATTTATTATCCTCCAAACCCTCCAATCCAGAACGCGCCTGTGTTAAAGAAGAGGAGTTAAATGAGGAGAGAGAAGACTAATCCACATTTTAGTAGGGGTACCCCTGACTAAAAGATTTTAGTCTCAAGACTAGTTTTAGCCCCTCTTTAGTCGGGGGTGCTTGAAACTTTAGCCTCTTAAAGAGACTATTTTTAGTCAAACTAAAATAAGTCCCTTGGATCCAAGCACCCTCATAGTCATCTCACCGGACCTCTAGTTGGGGCCAAACGAGAGAAGTTTGATGTTTACTGGTTTATTGGTCCCCTTTGCATTTTGCACCAAGTTTTGACCTTTGATTTAGCTAATAAAATGTTAATGCATGTAAACAAAAATGTTGTGTAAGTCACCTTACGAAAACCAAATAATCCCAAAACACTTAGGCATGGTGCATTAACTCCCTCCTTGTTTCTTATTTCATGACATATCAACCAATGAGAGATGTGGGCCATGCATGCTTTTAGTGACTTGAGACTACCAAACATGACATGCAGTGTTTAGTTAGCAAAAAGACATTAAGTTCTCTCGCCGATAGGAATAAAACAATACACCATGTATTTATTTGCAGAGGGAGTAGTACATTTTTTTGTGACATGCATTACTATATATTGCTAGTCAAATACTAAAATCCAGATGGACGTGGTAGTACTTCTAAATCCAGACCGTGGTGCTACTAGTACTAGTAGTAGTACTACCAATGTAGTAGGAGTACTAGCACTGTACTACCCGTTGGTCAAATTATTACGTGCTGCTCCTCACAGTGAAGTGACAAGACCCTACGGCGGAGATGACACCTGAGTATAGGCGCCGTGTTCGGCATACTATAGTCAGCCTCACCGACTACAGTCACTATCATCATGGCTATAGAGCTAGCCTACTTACAACTATCCCTGTTCGACATAATTTCCCGTGCGTAGATGCCCGTGCATTGCACTGAACACCAAGATTGGGGGTGGGCGGCGCCGGCAGCGGCCATCGCGCCAGATTTTTCCACGGCCTTCTAGATGTGGTGGGGAGGAGATAAGGCTGATTGTGAGAAACAAGGAGTTGTTTGTAAATAGGGAACAAGTGCGGGCATCTTTTTGCAAAAATGGAGAAGCTTGGTTTGTATGCGTCAGATCTAGATCCGACGGCTATTGGTGAAAGATGGGAGGCACAACATCATCACCAACTAAGGACTTGTTTGATTCGCAGGATTTTGAAAACGCGAGAATAGGACACAGCAATATTACAAGTTTCAAACTGATATTACAAATGTTAGGAGTAATGCTGCACCTACGAAGAGGGAATTACTAGGAAGTTTACGTAAGAACTTTCGTTACTTTAGGTGGATGCAGCATTATCGTACAAACTAAAATCCACCGCCCTGACAAGTCACTAGGGGGCAAATAAGTTTTGGAGTCTCTGGCCACTTGATGTTTCAAAAACAAATTCAGCTTCTACGGAGACTTTGTCATTTAGGCTTAGACGCTTGCGGTGATCAGCACGCCATTCATTGTTGCGCCAGAGAACGCCAAACCTCATTACCTTGAGCACACTTTCCTCCAGAACAAAGAACCTGGCCAATTTAATCTCAGATGTGCTGCCTCGGTAGTTGATCAAATCAATTTCTGTAAGATGGAGATCAAGGCATTCGATGAGATTGTTATAGTGCAGCACATTTTTCACTTTCAGGTCTTTTTTTATCTGCAAAAGAAGAGAACATATTAGAGCAGCTGGTTGTATAAGATTGCCATGTCATCAAGAGGTACCAATATCATTCGCTCATACGATAGGGTTGGCTGGCTATTGATATTTTTTCACTCTCTCTCTCTCTCTCTCTCTCTCTCTCTCTCTCTCTCTCTCTGTTTACTCTCATTTAACTAGGAGCACCTGAGGAGCTTGGGCATTTGTTGCCTTCCACTATGTGGCCGATGCCATATTTCGCAAAAGTATGCCACATAATACGCATCGATGTCAAATCAAAAGATTTTGGCACCGCTCTCGCGATGTGAGAGAGTTGGCACCGCTGTGCACACAGACCCACATGTATAAACAAATCAATCAAACCAACTACACCAGCCTCTCACTCTCCCAAACAAGTGTTTTTTATTGCCTCAGTCCTCTCTCTCTCTCTCCCATGCAGTGTTTTTTTCATTGCGTGAGTTAATTTGGCACCGGAGCAAAGTAGGTGATCCAGATTGGGGCGCCAGGTGAGCAATGGAGGGGCATCAATGCCAAATGCATCACAAGTGAATTTGGCACGTGTTTTAGCCTACATAGCTCACTTTTGTACTCCATCCGTCCCAAAATTCTTGTCTTAAATTTGTCTAAATATGGATGTATCTAGTGACATTTTAGTGTTAGATACATCCGTATCTAAACAAATGTAAAACAAGAATTTTGGGATGGAGGGAATACTACTCGTATTTAGTATAAAATTTTGACCATAGATCTACCTAAGAAAATGGCAATGCATGTCACTAAAAATTACACCATTTGAAATTATGTTCAAATATGAATCCAACGATATAGTTCTTAGTGACATGCATTCACATTTTGTCAGTTAAATCTATGGTCAAATTTTGATACTACAAAATTGGAAGAGTAAACCAGGACGGAGGTAGTACTTGCTCTTAGGGTAGCCATAGAGTTACTGGAGTAGTCTAATTTACTTTCCATGATGACTAGCCTAGGATACTACAGTAGTACAACATAAAAATGATGCAGGTGGTCATGTGAGAAAAAATACTAAAAACATTTCTTTCGGTGCAGTGCGTAGATGCAGTTTTGAACACTACACTTGTCATTGTAATTTGGGAAAATTACGAAAAAACTGAGCTACGTTGTGATTACTGTTTACTTATAGGAAAGAAGTTTCACCTCGATGAGTAGCTTCTCCTTGCACGGAAAGCATATAAGGAATCCAATAACTTGATCCAGATTGGGGCAGATAGATTTTAGTGCCAAGATCTTCACTGTGCGCATGGACTGGTTCAAGCTTGTGGGAATCATTTTCTGGAAGATGGTCGTAAATACATCAAGAAGAAATTTAAAAATGTGAATTTCAAGAAGACGGAGAAGAAGATGAGTGTTGTACCTGAACGATTACGGATCCAATAAAGAGTTCGGAGAATTTGGCAGACTAGTACACCAACCTGTCAATTTTGGCGCGTCAATGACCCTGATTTTTGTTGGACCTTCTAGATCCGATACAAGCAATCTCTCAAGGAAAGGTGCATTCTCAATGACCATAACTTGGAACGGCTGGAGTGATCTCTTCCCAATTGATGTCTTGTTGCGGGGCCAGCAAGACACATAAATCCATCGGAGATTTGTCGAGGCGATGTGGAGGCTAATGAACCCGTGGATCTGCTCAAGACGAAGGTACTCAAGCGCAGTACAGCTGCGAAGCAGGTGCTCCATAGCCGTCTTCGAGATGACAATGTCGAAGAGGTCGAGCTGCTTGAGTTGAAGGAGAAGAAGGGCGGGCGCGACATTAATCTAGGGAAGATAGCAGGAGCTGAAGCTGGCGCGACGCAGGGTTGGCATGAGGCGGAGCGCGGACGGCGGTAGAGAGCGACATCGTCCAGCTTCAAAGCTGAGCTCCTCGAGCTGATCTAGGGAGGGGGATAAGAACCACTCGTCGAACTTGGGTTGGACCTTGCAGTTGGTACTGAACATGCGGATGCCAAGGCGTCTGGCTGGCCCAGGGTGCGATGAAAGGATCTTGGAGACTGCGGCCATGCGATTGCAATCCCCGTCGCAGAGGCACCTGTCGACGGTGAGGTTGAGGGGGACGCAGTGCTAGAGGGGGCGCCATCACCGGGAGAGCAGGGCGGTCCGCACGGCATATTTGGTGGGGAGGAGGCCGATGATGATGAGCAGCATGTTGTCGGGGAGGCTGCTGATGAAGTCCAGGCTCACCGGATGCGGTTTTGGCTCGAGCCGCCTCTGCTTGTTGGCTGCCTCGCCGTCCATCTCAACCGGTGGCGACGCCGGTGTACACGTGTGCTAGTGTGTGTTGTGTGCTGGGTGTGCGCGAGTGCGTCCTTCTGTGCATGCCGCCGCGCAGTGGTGAATTGTGTGTGAGTGCGTCCTTCACGCGCAAGAAGTGTGTCCTCAATGCACCCTGAATTTACTAGTGAGCGGGGTGCTACCCCTAGTGGTTTCAACTTTGTTTACTTCACTGCATGTCAGATGGGCCTCTAGTTTACTTATTTTCACCCACTGCCACATGGGCCAGCACACAAAGATACAGAACAGGAGCTGACAAGGCAGCATGTGTATTGGTTGATCGGTCAACTAAACAATATACGGAGCTATACGCTGACATAGTGAGCATATAATCCGTCGGTATAGAGAGTTCGAGTGAGAGGGGAGGCCCGTGAGATATAGCAGAGAGAGAGAGAGGGAGAGAGAGAGAGAAAGAGCTACTCCCTCCGTTCGATAATGTAGTTCCAACATTTTTTTAAGTCAAACTTTTGAAACTTTGACCAAGTTTATAAAGAAATTACTTATATCTACAATACTAAAGATAAATGATAGTATGAAGTAAGTACATGTTGTGATGAATCTAATGATTGTTCCAGATGTAAATGTTTTTCTCCACATATACCTGGTCAAACTTTTTTGAGGTTTGACTTTTCAAAACATCCATATGCTTATGGACGTGACAGAGTCCCTAACTAGAGAGAGAGAGAGAGAGTGAGAGAGAAAGAGTGAGTGAAAAAAGTGTGTGTACGTGTGAGAAAGAGACATGGACAACACACGATAAAAGTAGAGAAAAAGCGTGCGTGTCTTATGCAAACATATCACACATGCATCTTCGAACGCAAGACCCGTAGCACGTGGCCAAGAGGTGTCTAACAAACAAGGGCGAGAGGTCGAGAGAGACGTACGGAGAAAATGCAGACATGGGGAGGAGAGAGTGTATGTTTGTCATAGAGAGATCCCCTGGAGATCGTGATGGGACTACATGGGTGGGAGATCAAGTGACAAGGTGTGTGCGCGATATAAGGTGCCCCAAGAGATATCGAGATAGACGTGTGGATGGAAGGAGACAATACGTGTGTTCCTGATGGCTAGTAAGAGATAATCATACTTAGGAGGGGGGTGCTTGTGCCTATGATGGAGTGAGGGATTATGGTACTTAGGGGGTGCGTGTCACATGGAAAGAGAAAAGGGCGGAGAGTGTTGGATGGGTCTATATGTATAGTGCGAGCGAGACATGTGTATGTGTGAACCAGGGAGATATAAGGTCAGTTTGGCTTGCGTCCTAAGCATCTTTTGCCTGGCCTGGGGTTGTGGCTGGATTTCATGCACGCTTGTTTGGTTGCTACCCTGTGAAAAAGAAAGCCCGCCTGGCCTGGGTTCCCTTGCACTTTAATTAGCCTGGCTGGACTCCAGACACTGCAAGTAGCCTGGCCTAGGCGACCGATTTCGAACGCCTGGCCGTGCCTGGTCGTGCGGCCACGAGGCTAACAACAACATGGATGGATATTAGCATTAAATAATTGTTGTATGGATTGATCGATGGGACGTTGATGCTTTGCCTGGCCCAGGCATGAACCAAACGCTTCAGCACCACACAAGCCTGGCCAGGCAGAAATATTTTACATCTCACGTCCACACCAGGCAGTACTAGCCATCAAGGCATGAGGGTCAGGTCACAAACCAAACTGACCAATAAAGTTTGAGAGAGATTGAGGAGCCCCGATAAGGCTGAGTGGTGCGTCAGATAGCTGAGAGGGGGAAAGAGATATTCCATCCGCTTGATAGTGCAGTGCATGTAAATTTTTTAGAAGTCAAACTTTGGAAACTTTGATCAGGTTTACGCAAATGTTATTTATATCTACAATACCAAAGATACATCATACAAAACTACATCTCATGGTGAATCTAATGGTATATGTTTGTCGTACTAGATGTAATTGTTTTTCTCCACGTACATGGTCAAACTTTGTGATGTTTGACTTTTTGATAAATCTATATGCTATGGACCGAGGAGAATGCCTAAGTCGAGACAGATCAAGTGCGTGTGAAGGAGAATGAGTAAGTGTGCAAAAAGAGTATGTGTGTGAAAGAGAAAGTGACAACAAATGATATGTGTTTTTTTGTTTCTTATGCAAACATATCACGCATGCATATCCGAGATGGAAAAGCGAGGCGAGGAGATACACGAACATAGCTAGTGTGATTGTTTGCAACGGAGAGAGACATCCCTATAGCACATGTCCAATAGAGGTCTGGCCAACAAGGAACAAAGGTCGAGAGGGACACATGGATGGCATGGACGCATGGGGAGCGAGAGAGGGTGTGTTTGTGATAGAGAGATCCCCTCGAGATCGCGAGGGGACTATATGGGTGGGAGATCAAGGGAGGTGCGTTCGCGATAGAAAGATGCCCCGAGAGAAATCGAGATAGACCATGCACATGTTTGTGATGGAGACTAAGATTAGCTAGTCATATACATATAGGGGGGACTGCATGTGCCTACAATTGAGTGAGAGACCATCATACTTGGCTATATAGGCATGAGATTGTGTGTGTGTGTGCGCGTGTGAGATGGAGAGATAACGAGGGAGAGAGATAGAGTTTTAGATGGGCCTCTCGAGTGCGAGTGAGATATGCATGTGTATGTGTGACCCAGGTGGATGGAGAGTTTGAGAGAGGGGGGAAGAGATCTGAGACGATAGAGTGGTGCGTGAGAGAGTTACGAGCAAAGAGCCAAGGAATTTGTGTGCGTACGATGAGTGCACCGAAGATATCTAGCTTGGACTAGCTAGAGTATCATACATAGTGTGCGAGAGAGACCTATAGATGGTTTATATATGCATGCGAACTAGAAAGACCCACCCCCACACACAAAAGAGAGAGAGAGAGAGAGAGAGAGAGAACAGGAGTCCGGGAGAGGGGGAGGTCGTGTTTTATGCATCAAAGACTGATATAAACCATGTTTTGATATAAACTTGCATTCAAATATTTAAATTGGAGAACATGTTGTCTGCAATCCACACATGAACGGATATATGCGTATATCAAACAAGTTCATTAATTTGACTTTCAGCATGTTCATGGAGTACTATAATACTGTACAACATGCTACTCGATTGAGGTGTTCAGTTTTGGATTTAGTTCACTGTTTTGACCTAGTGAACGAGTTATTTCATTGAATCGAGATATTTCATTCTGGGTTTGATTCGCGTTTTTGAGTGGGTCAACTATTTGTCATATAGTAAATCGCTAGCAATGAGCATGTAAAAACACATTACTCCCGAGCATCATCTCTCCATCTAAAAAAGAAGTGGCAAGCTAATATTTCAAAATTTGATTCGAATCAACTCGGTAAGGTAGACGTGGATGCTCGTTCTCCCAAAATTTGAACGAACCGTTAAACATCCTCTATGCTCGGTGGAATTCGCCCAAGCAAATAAATGGGAGATGCGAAATTACCGTCCTATGTGGGACACGCATCAATTGGCCCATTGTACATCGAGGGTAGGTTCGTAACTTCATCCAAGCGTGCCTTCTCCTCGGCCGAAATGACATGTGCCGAATAATTCATAAACCATGGTCGTCAAAACACGCTCTCGTCGCCTGAAATAGCTCGCGCCCACTATTTCAAAACACGCTCTCCTCGCCCGAAATCGCTCGCGCCCACTATAGTTCAAAACACGCCCTCCTCGCCTGAAATCACTCCCGCCCACTATTTGGGGAGAAGCAAAGTTACTTTACTATCCCCGACCCTCAGTACACAGACCCAAGCCGAGAAGCCTAAAGGCAAGGGTAGAACTGTAACTCCCCCTCACATTTCAGACAAATGTGTCCGTAAGACATGGTTCCACTCCCCTCCCAATCCCCCCCATGCCCCCCATTCATACCTCGTGGGCGCAAAATCACGTTCTCCCCGAGAAGCTCCCTTCTCCCGAGCCGCGAAACCTCAGCCCCACCTCCATGGCGCCCCCCACCGCACCTATTTCACAGCCGCCCTCCTCCCTAATGCCGGAGACGCTGTCCATTTGCTGTCGTGCACTGGGTCGTGTGCCTCTTACTCCGTGCTGCTAGTGCTGCCTTGACGACGGCCACGTGAACCGTACCGGAGCCGATTCACCCCCGCTGTTGTTCACGGCGCCGGAGCAGCTCCAACTTCGGATCCGTCCAGAGTCCTGGCGCTGCTTCCCCGTAACCGCCGACCGTCGCGACATCATTGTTTCCCTGCCACCGGCCGCCACTGCAACCACACCGGCCTCACCGACTCGGCAGCTGGACCTGCCGACTTCACCATGCCGCCAGATAGGTCGCACCCTCATCTCAAATCACTTTATTTAGGTGTCAGTTGTCTGAATTTTTATTCTGGGCCAATCGATTCCCAATGGGAAGCAGCACCCCCCGAGGCGGCGGAGCTCCTAGGTTGCCGGTTGGCTGGTGCCTAACAAGAGGGTGCGGGGCCGCAAGTTCGCTGCGGAAGCAGCGCTTAGATGGCTATCTTTTAGAGTTGCGTGGGTTGAAGGTACTTTCACCGCCGGATCTGGATGACGGGGAGTCTTTGTGGATTGGCCCCGGGGCGGCGCAACCACGGCAGTGTGGTGGGGCGGGGAGCAGGGTTTTGGTCGGGGCCACGGCTGGCAAAGGCAGGCTGCTCTGCCGTTGGTCGCTGTCTCTTCGGGGAAGATTTTGAACAGTGTCAGCCGGGAGGCACAAGATGGCCATCAAGCCATCCGACGTAGATCGGACAGTACCAAAATAAAATAAAATCGTGTAACCCCAATTTACTCTTCAGTCAACAGACGTGTGACCACTCTCGTACCATGCTGTTGATCTCTTAGTGTATTTCTTCAGATCAAAGAGATGTGTTCTTCTTAACATTATGCATTATCTGAATCTTCAGACACATCGTCTTCCGACTCACCGCAGCTGCTCCAACAAGGAAGCATACACCAAAAGGGAGTTATAGTCCCCACTCAACAGTTCCCTGCATCGAATGCGCGTGCCCGACCTGGACAGCCACAACAACTGTAGGGCCATCGACAAGTCAGCACATGATGCTCACTCCTATGGATGCCAGCCAGATAGGTTGTACCCTCATCTTACTTGTGTGTAACATTTATGGCTTTGTTATTCATCTAAGCATGGAAAATAGATCATCACATTTCACTGTATATTCATGCTGATCTCTTACGGGTCTTGTTCAGGAGTTAACGTTGTTCCATAGTTCAGCTAAGATACTTGTTCTTTAGGTAACGTTGTTCCATAGTTATCATCCATCAGCCAATGCTATCCCACAGGCTGGTGATTATAGTATTATACCACTTCTAGTATTACCTATGTTGTTCTTTAATACTTTTGTGTTCCATCTAGTTAATCTCGAGTACAAACAATACATATTATGTAGCTTTCATCTATGTTCTCCCTTTAGTTTATGAGACCTGTTGCTGCTAGTTAACCCCAGTCCTACTATTTATGTCGTCTCCTACAGGCACTCATTACATAAATCTAACTACTAGTTGTCTTCCATGCATGTCAGATATAATTGCACACACTGATATATCCACAAGAACCTCACGGAGCAATGTAAAGGCCAATAAACTTGATTTCAATGATACCCAATATGATGGTGAAGGAAATATGCCCTAGAGGCAATAATAAAGTTATTATTTATTTCCTTATTTCATGATAAATGTTTATTATTCATGCTAGAATTGTATTAACCGGAAACATAATACATGTGTGAATACATAGACAAACATAGTGTCACTAGTATGCCTCTACTTGACTAGCTCGTTTATCAAAGATGGTTATGTTTCCTAGCCATGGACAAAAGAGTTGTCATTTGATTAATGGGATCACATCATTAGGAGAATGATGTGATTGACATGACCCATTCCGTTAGCCTAGCACTTGATCGTTTATTATGTTGCTATTGCTTTCTTCATGACTTATACATGTTCCTGTAACTATGAGAATTATGCAACTCCCATTTACCGGAGGAACACTTTGGGTACTACCAAACGTCACAACGTAACTGGGTGATTATAAAGGAGTACTACAGGTGTCTCCGAAGGTACATGCTGAGTTGGCATATTTCGAGATTAGGTTTTGTCACTCCGATTGTCGGAGAGGTATCTCTGGGCCCTCTCGGTAATACTCATCACCAAAGCCTTGCAAGCATTGTAACTAATGAGTTAGTTATAAGATGATGTGTTACAGAAAGAGTAAAGAGACTTGCCGGTAATGAGATTGAACTAGGTATTGGATACCGACGATCAAATCTCTGACAAGTAACATACCGATGACAAAGGGAACAACGTATGTTGTTATGCGGTTTGACCGATAAAGATCTTCGTAGAATATGTAGGAACCAATATGGGCATCCAGGTTCCGCTATTGGTTATTGACCGAGAATAGTTCTAGGTCATGTCTACATAGTTCTCGAACCCGTAGGGTCCGCACGCTTAATGTTACGATGACAGTTTAATTATCAGTTTACAAGTTTTGATGTATCGAAGTTTGTTCGGAGTCCCGGATGTGATCACAGACATGACGAGAAGTCTCGAAATGGTCGAGACATAAAGATTGATATATTGGACGACTATATTCGGACACCGGAAGTGTTCCGGGTGGTTTCGGAGAAAACCGGAGTGCCGGAGGGTTACCGGAACCCCCCCCGGAGAGTTAATGGGCCACATGGGCCTTGGTGGGAAGAGAGAGGGGCGGCCAGGAAGGGTCGCGCGCCCCCTCTCCCTCTAGTCCGAATTGGACTAGGAGGGGGGGCGGCGCCCCCCTCTTTCCTTCCCCTCCTCTTCCCCTTCCTTCCCCTCCTAGTAGGAGTAGGAAAGGAGGAGTCCTACTCCTACTAGGAGGAGGACTCCTCCTCCTGGCGCGCCCAACAAGGGCCGGCCGGCCTCCCCCCTCCCTCCTTTATATACGGGGGCAGGGGGCACCCCATAGACACACAAGTTGATCTGCGGATCGTTCCTTAGCTGTGTGCGGTGCCCCCCTCCACCATATTCCACCTCGGTCATATCATCGCGGAGTTTAGGCGAAGCCCTGCGATGGTGGAGCATCATCATCGTCACCACGCCGTCGTGCTGACGGAACTCATCCCCGAAGCTTTGCTGGATCGGAGCCCGGGGATCGTCATCAAGCTGAACGTGTGCTGAACTCGGAGGTGCCGTACGTCCGGTACTTGGATCGGTCGGATCGTGAAGACGTACGACTACATCAACCGCGTTATCATAACGCTTCCGCTTACGGTCTACGAGGGTACGTGGACAACACTCTCCCCTCTCGTTGCTATGCCATCACGATGATCTTGCGTGTGCTTAGGATTTTTTTTTTGAAATTACTACGTTACCCAACAGTGGCATCCGAGCCTAGGTTTTATGCGTTGATGTTATATGCACGAGTAGAACACAAGTGAGTTGTGGGCGATACAAGTCATACTGCTTACCAGCATGTCATACTTTGGTTCGGCGGTATTGTGAGATGAAGCGGCCCGGACCGACATTACGCGTACGCTTACGCAAGACTGGTTTCACCGTTACGAGCACTTGTGCTTAAAGGTGGCTGGCGGGTGTCTGTCTCTCTCACTTTAGCTGAATCGAGTGTGGCTACGCCCGGTCCTTGCGAAGGTTAAAACAGCACCAACTTGACAAACTATCGTTGTGGTTTTTATGCGTAGGTAAGAATGGTTCTTGCTAAAAGCCCGTAGCAGCCACGTAAAATTTGCAACAACAAAGTAGAGGATGTCTAACTTGTTTTTGCAGGGCATGTTGTGATGTGATATGGTCAAGACGTGATGCTATATTTTATTGTATGAGATGATCATGTTTTGTAACCGAAGTTATCGGCAACTGGCAGGAGCCATATGGTTGTCGCTTTATTGTATGAAATGCAAACGCCCCGTAATTGCTTTACTTTATCACTAAGCGGTAGCGATAGTCATAGAAGCAATAGTTGGCGAGACGACAACGATGCTACGATGAAGATCAAGGTGTCGCGCCGGTGACGATGGTGATCATGACGGTGCTTCGGAGATGGAGATCACAAGCACAAGATGATGATGGCCATATCATATCACTTATATTGATTGCATGTGATGTTTATCCTTTATGCATCTTATCTTGCTTTGATTGACGGTAGCATTTTAAGATGATCTCTCACTAAAATTATCAAGAAGTGTTCTCCCTGAGTATGCACCGTTGCCAAAGTTCGTCGTGCCCAGACACCACGTGATGATCGGGTGTGATAAGCTCTACGTCCATCGATAACGGGTGCAAGCCAGTTTTGCACACGCAGAATACTCAGGTTAAACTTGACGAGCCTAGCATATGCAGATATGGCCTCGGAACACGGAGACCGAAAGGTCGAGCGCGAATCATATAGTAGATATGATCAACATAGTGATGTTCACCATTGAAAACTACTCCATCTCACGTGATGATCGGGTGTGATAGGCTCTACGTTCAAATACAATGGGTGCAAAACAGTTGCACACGCGGAATACTCAGGTTAAACTTGACGAGCCTAGCATATACAGATATGGCCTCGGAACACGGAGACCGAAAGGTCGAGCGTGAATCATATAGTAGATATGATCAACATAATGATGTTCACCATTGAAACTACTCCATCTCACGTGATGATCGGACATGGTTTAGTTGATTTGGATCACGTGATCACTTAGATGACTAGAGAGATGTCTATCTAAGTGGGAGTTCTTAAGTAATATGATTAATTGAACTTAAATTTATCATGAACTTAGTCCTGGTAGTATTTTGCAAATTATGTTGTAGATCAATAGCTTGCGTTGTTGCTTTCATATGTTTATTTTGATATGTTCCTAGAGAAAATTGTGTTGAAAGATGTTAGTAGCAATGATGCGGATTGGATCCGTGATTTGAGGTTTATCCTCATTGCTGCACAGAAGAATTATGTCCTTAATGCACTGCTAGGTGACAGACCTATTGCAGGAGCAAATGCAGACGTTATGAACGTTTGGCTAGCTCAATATGATGACTACTTGATAGTTTAGTGCACCATGCTTAACGGCTTAGAATCGGGACTTCAAAGATGTTTTGAACGTCATGGACCATATGAGATGTTCCAGGAATTGAAGTTAATATTTCAAGCAAATACCCGAGTTGAGAGATATGAAGTCTCCAACAAGTTCTATAGCTAAAAGATGGAGGAGAATCGCTCAACTAGTGAGCATGTGCTCAGATTGTCTGGGTACTACAATCGCTTGAATCAATTGGGAGTTAATCTTCCAGATAAAATAGTGATTGACA
The DNA here is from genome assembly GCF_002162155.2 of Triticum dicoccoides. NCBI lineage: Eukaryota > Viridiplantae > Streptophyta > Magnoliopsida > Poales > Poaceae > Triticum > Triticum dicoccoides. Next base: position 491,588,291 of record NC_041393.1, on the reverse strand, counting down.
GAATTCTCTAGTCACCATCACCAAGTTATAGAACTTCGTGATGAACTATATTATGCAAGGGATGACGAAAGTGATTCCCAAGCTCTTCGTGATGTTGAAATCAACGAAGGTAGAAATCAAGAAAGAGCATCAAGTGTTGATGATTGACAAGACCACTAGTTTCAAGAAAAGGGCAAAGGGAAAGAAAGGGAACTTCAAGCAGAATGGCAAGCAAGTTGTCACTCCCGCGAAGAAGCCCAAAGCTGGACCAAAGCCTAAAACTGAGTGATTATACTGCAAAGGAAATAGTCACTAGAAGCGGAAATGCCTTGAATATTTGGTGGATAAGAAGGATGGCAAAGTGAACAAGGGTATATTTTATATACATGTTATTGATGTGTACCTTACTAGTGTTTATAGTAACCCCTGAGTATTTGATACTTGTTCGGTTGCTAAGATTAGTAACTCGAAACAGGAGTTACAGAATAAACAAAAACTAGTTGAGGGTGAAGTGACGATGTGTGTTGGAAGTGGTTCCAAGATTGATATGATCATCATCGCACACTCCCTATACTTTCGGGATTAGTGTTAAACCTAAATAAATGTTATTTGGCATTTGCGTTGAGCATGAATATGATTTGATCATGTTCATTGCAATACGGTTATTCATTTAAAGTCAGAGAATAATTGTTGTTCTGTTTAAATGAATAAAACCTTTGATGGTCATACACCCAATGAAAATAGTTTGTTGGATCTCGATCATAGTGATACACATATTCATAATATTGATGCCAAAAGATGCAAAGTTGATAATTATAAGTGCAACTTATTTGTGGCACTGCCGTTTGGGTCATATCGGTGTAAAGCGCATGAAGAAACTCCATAAAGATGGATTTTCGGAATCACTTGGTTATGAATCATTTGATGCTTGCGAACCGTGCCTTTTGGGCAAGATGACTAAAACTCCGTTCTCCGGAACAATGGAACAAGCTACTGACTTATTGGAAATAATACATACCGATGTGTGCGATCCAATGAGTGTTGATGCTCGTGGCAAGTATTGTTTTTTTCTGACCTTCACAAGATGATTTGAGCAGATATGGGTATATCTACTTGATGAAACATAAGTCTGAAATAGTTGAAAGGTTCAAAGAATTTCAGAGTGAAGTGGAAAAATCATCGTAACAAGAAAATAAAGTTCCTGCGATCTGATCGTGGAGACGAATATTTGAGTTACGAGTTTGGTCTTCAATTAAAACAATGTGGAATAGTTTCACAGCTCATGCCACCTGGAACACCACAACGTTATGGTGTGTACGAACGTCGTAACCGCACTTTATTGGATATGGTGCGATCTATGATGTCTCTTACTGATTTACCATTATCGTTTTGGGGTTATGCATTAGAGACAGCTGCATTCATGTTAAAAGGGCACCATCTAAATACGTTAAGACGACATCGTATGAACTATGGTTTAGCAGTAAACCTAAGCTGTCGTTTCTTAAAGTTTGGAATTGCGATGCTTATATGAAAAAGGTTTTCAACCTGATAAGCTCGAACCCAAATCGGAGAAGTGCGTCTTCATAGAATACCCAAAGGTAACTATTGGGTACACCTTCTATCACAGATCCAAAGGCAAGTTATTCATTGCTAAGATGGATCCTTTCTAGAGAAGAAGTTTCTCTCGAAAGAAGTGACTGGGAGGAAAGTAGAACTTGATGAGGTAATTGTACCTTCTCCCTTATTGGAAAGTAGTGCATCATAGAAATCAGTTCCAGTGATTCCTACACCAATTAGTGAGGAAGTTAATGATGATGATCATGAAACTTCAGATCAAGTTGCTACCAAACCTCGTAGGTCTTCCAGAGTAAGATCCGCACCAGAGTGGTACGGTAATCATGTTCTGGAAGTCATGTTACTAGACCATGATGAACCTACAAACTATGAGGAAGCGATGATGAGCCCAGATTCCACAAAATGGCTTGAGGCCATAAAATCTGAGATATGATCCATGTATGAGAACAAAGTATGGACTTTGATTGACTTGCTCGATGATCAGCAAGCCATGTTAAATAAATGGATCTTCAAGAGGAAGACGGACGCTGATAGTGTTACTATCTACAAAGCTAGAATTGTTGCAAAAGGTTTTCGACAAGTTCAAGATGTTGACTACGATGAGAGTTTTTCACTCGTATCTATGCTTAAGTCTGTCTGAATCATGTTAGCAATTGCCGCATTTTATGAAATCTGGCAAATGGATAAAAAAAACTGCATTCCTTAATGGTTTTCTTAAAGAAGAGTTGTATATGATGCAACCAGAAGGTTTTGTCAATCCTAAAGGTGCTAACAAATTGTGCAAGATCCAGCGATCCATCTATGGACTGGTGCAAGCATCTCGGAGTTGGAATATATGCTTTGATGAGTTGATCAAAGCATATGGTTTTATACAGACTTTTGAAGAAGCCTGTATTTACAAGAAAGTGAGTGGGAGCTCTGTATCATTTCTAATATTATATGTGGATGACATATTGTTAATTGGAAATGATATGGAAATTCTGGATAGCATGAAAGGATACTTGAATAAGAGTTTTTCAAAGCAAGACCTCGATGAAGCTGCTTACACATTGAGCATCAAGATCTATATAGATAGATCAAGACGCTTGATAAGATTTTTCAATGAGTACATACCTTGATAAATTTTTGAAATAGTTCAAAATGGAACAGTCAAAGAAGGAGTTCTTGCTTGTGTTACAAGGTGTGAAGTTGAGTAAGACTCAAGACCCGACCATTGCAGAAAATAGAAAGAGAATGAAAAGTCATTCCCTATGCCTGGGTCATAGGTTCTATAAAGTATGCTATGCTGTGAACCAGACCTATTGTATACCTTGCTCTGTGTTTGGCAAAGGAATACAATTTTGATCTAATAAGTAGATCACTGGACATGGGTCAAGAATATCCTTAGTGAGGACTAAGGAGACGTTTCTCGATTATGGAGGTGATAAAAGAGCCCGTCATAAAAATTACAACGATGCAAGCTTTTACACCAATCCAGATGACTCTAAGTCTCAATCTGGATACATATTGAAAGTGGGAGCAATTAGCTAGAGTAGCTTCGTGCAGAGCATTGTGGACATAGAATATTTGCGAAATACATACGGCTCTTAATATGACAGACCCGTTGACTAAGCTTCTCTCATGAGCAAAACATGATCATACCTTAGTACTCTTTTGGGTGTTAATCACATAGCGATGTGAACTAGATTATTGACTCTAGTAAACCCTTTGGGTGTTGATCACATGATGATGTGAACTATGGGTATTAATCACATGCAGATGTGAATATTGGTGTTAAATCACATAGCGATGTGAACTAGATTACTGACTCTAGTGCAAGTGGGAGACTGAAGGAAATATGCCCTAGAGGCAATAATAAAGTTATTATTTATTTCCTTATTTCATGATAAATGTTTATTATTCATGCTAGAATTGTATTAACCGGAAACATAATACATGTGTGAATACATAGACAAACATAGTGTCACTAGTATGCCTCTACTTGACTAGCTCGTTTATCAAAGATGGTTATGTTTCCTAGCCATGGACAAAAGAGTTGTCATTTGATTAATGGGATCACATCATTAGGAGAATGATGTGATTGACATGACCCATTCTGTTAGCCTAGCACTTGATCGTTTAGTATGTTGCTATTGCTTTCTTCATGACTTATACATGTTCCTGTAACTATGAGAATTATGCAACTCCCGTTTACCGGAGGAACACTTTGGGTACTACCAAACGTCACAACGTAACTGGTTGATTATAAAGGAGTACTACAGGTGTCTCCAAAGGTACATGTTGAGTTGGCATATTTCGAGATTAGGTTTTGTCACTCCGATTGTCGGAGAGGTATCTCTGGGCCCTCTCGGTAATACTCATCACCTAAGCCTTGCAAGCATTGTAACTAATGAGTTAGTTATAAGATGATGTGTTACAGAACGAGTAAAGAGACTTGCCGGTAACGAGATTGAACTAGGTATTGGATACCGACGATCAAATCTCTGGCAAGTAACATACCGATGACAAAGGGAACAACGTATGTTATTATGCGGTTTGACCGATAAAGATCTTCGTAGAATATGTAGGAACCAATATGGGCATCCAAGTTCCGCTATTGGTTATTGACCGAGAATAGTTCTAGGTCATGTCTACATAGTTCTCGAACCCGTAGGGTCCGCACGCTTAATGTTACGATGACAGTTTAATTATCAGTTTACAAGTTTTGATGTACCGAAGTTTGTTCCGATTCCCGGATGTGATCACGGACATGACGAGGAGTCTCGAAATGGTCGAGACATAAAGATTGATATATTGGACGACTATATTCGGACACCGGAAGTGTTCCGGGTGGTTTCGGAGAAAATCGGAGGGCCGGAGGGTTACCGGAACCCCCCCCCCCCCCGGAGAGTTAATGGGCCACATGGGCCTTGGTGGGAAGAGAGAGGGGCGGCCAGGAAGGGCCGCGCGCCCCCTCTCCCTCTGGTCCGAATTGGACTAGGAGGGGGGCGGCGCCCCCCTCTTTCCTTCCCCTCCTCTTCCCCTTCCTTCCCCTCCTAGTAGGAGTAGGAAAGGAGGAGTCCTACTCCTACTAGGAGGAGGACTCCTCCTCCTGGCGTGCCCAACAAGGGCCGGCCGGCCTCCCCCCTCCCTCCTTTATGTACGGGGGCAGGGGGCACCCCATAGACACACAAGTTGATCTGCGGATCGTTCCTTAGCCGTGTGCGGTGCCCCCCTCCACCATATTCCACCTCGGTCATATCGTCGCGGAGTTTAGGCGAAGCCCTGCGCCGATGGAGCATCATCATCGTCACCACACCGTCGTGCTGACGGAACTCATCCTCGAAGCTTTGCTGGATCGGAGCCCGGGGATCGTCATCGAGCTGAACGTGTGCTGAACTCGGAGGTGTCGTACGTTCGGTACTTGGATCGGTCGGATCGTGAAGACGTACGACTACATCAACCGCGTTATCATAACGCTTCCGCTTACGGTCTACGAGGGTACGTGGACAACACTCTCCCCTCTCGTTGCTATGCCATCACCATGATCTTGCGTGTGCGTATGAATTTTTTTTTTTGAAATTACTACGTTACCCAACAGATGGAACATGTAAAGGCCGTTCTTTAGAAGACTTGCAGAAAGATGATGAATCCTCTTCACCCCACAAGGTCCTTGCTCTAACTTGGCCTGTGATATGGGTACAACATCCATATAATGTCCTGGAGTGTATCTACTCTATTGCAATGCCATGTGCTTATCATGCTGATCATGCATGTAAATATGTCATGCCTTCCTGTGTTCAGTACCTATTCCATTCATGATAACATGTTTTCAAATTCAAGTACCGTCATTCTACTCTATCGCAATGCCATCTGCTTAATTTGGACATCATGCTTCTGAATATCTTATGCATTGTTATTCATCAGTATGTACTTCATCTATCTACCATACCATGTTTTTTTACATTGAAGTGTTGTTCTAGTGCTCTATTGCAATGCCATCTTAGTTTCCCAATCATACATGTGTATGTTGCCTTAGTTATTTTTGTATGTATTCCGCTAGCATACAATTTTACATTTAACTAGTGTTTTTTTTGCTGTGTTGTCCTGTCGTATCCCTAGCTCTTACACCATACTCCCTTCGTCTGGATTACATGTCGCCGAAATGGATAAAAAAGGATGTATCTAGAACTGAAATACGCCTAGACCCATCCATTTTTTTCAGATGGAGGGAATACATGTCAATATGTCATGCCTTTCTATTCTTCAGTACCTATTATATCTCTCTACCGTTGCATGTTTTATAGTTAAAGCATCATTCTTCTATACAAGGCATGCAACAGGAAGAAGACTATGTTAGAACTCTAAAGGGTTACAAACAAGGCCTTTGCAAAAGATCCAAACGCCAGGAGATAATAAACCAACTCCAGTTTTTATAGATACTGCTCCAGCACAGAGAAACCCAACTCCTACTGATAATAACCAGATTCCAGCGGCCAAAGAACTAGTCCGCTCCAGTCCAGCAAAAATATGTCAACTCCATTCTAAGAACCGTGTGCGTATCCTTGCATCATGAAATTTTATAGCATGTTGATCATATTTTCTACATGTTTCTTACCCATCTCTCTTTTAGAAAATAAGCTTAACAGATAGAAGAATTTCTGTAATGGTATCGTTTATGAGGAAAGATTCTTGCAGGAATTCTCTGTGCTCCTATGTAGATGTAAGTACCTGTTGTATATCATTATATTTTTACATCAGCATGTATTTTGTTAATCAGCGTGAATCCAACCTTTATCTAATCTAAATTTAGTTGTAGCAAAATGTATGATTAAAGGCCACAATGTTGATTTTTGTAAGGAAAACTGCGTGGTAGTTTTGCATCCTGAGCTGCATGAGTGTACTATCTCATATCAGTGGGTTTGAATACTTTGCTTCTGCAGTGGGTTTTTCAGTGTTTTTTTACTGTGTTGTCCTGCCGTATCCCTAGCTCTTACATCATACTCCCTCCTTCCGGATTACATGTCACAGAAATGGATAAAACTGGATGTATCTAGAACTGCAATACGCCTACACCCATCCATTTATTTCTGGATGGAGGGAATACATGTCAATATGTCATGCCTTTCTATTCTTCGGTACCTATTCCATCTCCGCGGTAGCATGTTTTATAACTGAATCACCATTCTTCTATATAAGGCATGCAAGGGGAAGACAACTATGTTAGAATCTGAAGGGTTACAAACCAGGTCTTTGCAAAAGATCCAAACGCTAGGAGATAATAAACCAACTCCATAGATACTGCTCCAGCACAGAGAAAACCAACTCCCACTGATAATAAGCAGATTCCAGTGGCCAAAGAACTAGTCTGCTCCAGTCCAGCAAAAGAATGTCAACTCCATTCTAAGAAGCGTGTGTGTATCCCCGCATCATGAAAGTTTATAGCATTCTGATCATATTTTCTACATGTTTTTTACCCATCTCTCTTTTAGAAAATAAGGTTAAACGATAGAAGACTTCCTCCATTGGGATCGTATTCGAGGAAAATATCTCGCGGGAATTCTCTGTGCTCCAATGCTGATGTAAGTACCTGTTGTATATCACTATATTTTTACATCAGCATGTATTTTGTTAATCGGTGTGAATCTAACCTTTATCTGATCTAAAATTAGTTGTAGAAAAATGTTAAAGGCGCCAGTGTTGATTTTTGTAAGGAAAATTGTCTGGTAGTTTTGCATACTAAGCTGCATGATTGTACTATCTCATATCACACACACTACTGAATTGTAGTGCTTCTCTGGTTGCCCATTCATTCATTGTGTCATTGTTGCTTTCATATTACCTTACCTGGGTGATGATAGTTGTGCCATATTGTGTTAATTTGGTCTAGGCTAGTTGCCTAAATGTTCGTTGTGTCAATGTTGCTTTCCTATTATCTGACTTGGCCAATGATAGCAATCCTAGTGTGTTAATTTTGTGCGGGCTGCTGAAGATAAGAAGACAAACTATGAAAATAGCAAGGCAACCCCATTGTTTCTTTCCAGTAAATCTAGGCCAGGTAATATGGCAATAACTCATGATTAATCTGTTTGGTTCCTGTCCTAATTTATGTTATGATGCAGTGGTCGAGACACTCCACTATTAATAATACAAGCCTGCCAAAATCACCATCTGAATCTGTTCAGTATCCTCTGTCTCGAATGCAACGGAATAAATGTATGTTTGTGAACCAATTAATGGCTGAAGCACTGATGGAAATGGTGGATGAATCAGAGGTGCGGAGTCATGCGACACAACAACTGATCAATGTTTTCAGAGACAGTGTAGCAAAGTAGCAAGAACTTGCCCACATGCTTATGGGTGTCATCTGTGCTGAGGTTGCAGATTGTGACGTTGTAGATGGTTAGGTTCTGCTCATTTATTTGCACTGGCATCAATCTTTGATTTCCCAGTAGATGTAATTTCCTATAATATATGCTGGATGTGCAACGTTATTCCCTGTATGCCGTACCTTTGCTTGATCGGTTTTGCTCCTGTGCATAATTGCTTGTCGTAATGGGCTCAAATTATCTAATTTGGCCTAAAGACATGTACGAACTTTAGTGGGCCCACTAAGTTAATGGGCCATTACTAGGCTGAAAGTTAATGGTCGTCCCTCTTATCGCCCGGGTCGTTAACAGGCCGACATCGAAGCGGGCAATAGGTGGGCCCAATTTATTTCACGGGCCATTAACAGGCCGTTACTAAGTTTGGGCTACATATGGCCCAACTATACTGTAGGCCCTTAGCAGGCTGAAAGAGATAGCGAGCTTGTACTGGACCATGAAAAGCATGGGCCGCTAAGAGGCCGAAAGTCAGGTCGTATTGTAAATGGCCCAACTTTGTTGTGGGCCTTCAGCAGGCCGAAAGAGAAACCGGGCTGGTATAGGACCATGAAGGGCATGGGCCGTTAAAAGGACAAAACTAAGGTCCGACTACAAATGGCCCAACTCATTTATGGTCCGTTAACAGGCCGAAAGGCACACATGGCCGAGAATTGACCCAACACTTAAATGGGTCGCTAAAAGGCCAAAACTCAGGTCCGACTACAAATGGCCCAACTGATTTATGGACCGTCAACAGGCTGAAAGTGACACTGGGCCGGAAATTGGCCCAACACCTAAATGGGCCGCTAAAAGGCCGAAACTCAGGTCCGACTACAAATGGCCCATCAGATTTATGGGCCATCAACATGCTGAAAGACACGCCGTGCCAGAAATTAGCCCAACATTTAAATGGGTCGCTAAAAGGCCGAAAGATGTACATCTTGAAAATTGGCCCATCCATTGAATGGGCCGTTAACAGGCCGAAATCTCACCGGGCTGATATTGAGCCCAAATATATAGCAAGCTATTAACGGGCTCGAATTGACGATGGGCTGCAATGGTGTCAAATCTTTAACGGGCCATCGACGGGCTGAATTGGCACATCTCGTATGGGCCGTGGGCTTAAATGGACCTAACACAAGTAGGCCTTATATCGGCCGGCCTGCTAATTTTTACTGGTCTGGCCTTTTTCACCGGAATGGGCCACTGTTGGGCCGTGCCATGTGTCGACCTATCATAGGCGCCTCCTGTCCAATGAGTGGATGACATATGTCCCAATAGTGAGGCAACACGTGTTTCCTGCGGCCAATGATGATTTTATACGTGGAAAATCCCCATTGGTCCGGGCTGTTAACGGGTTATCGGATCCAAAACCGGACCCGATAGCTTAATGGAGATCCGTTACAGTGGATGCCACGTGTCGGTCACCCTTGACGAAAGCACTTTTGTGATGCGCGATTTATCGTCATGGAAGTGGACACTTCCATGATGATAATTTTGGTAATGTCATGAAACACTTCTACGACAGCACAGGTATGACTATCTTGATTCTGTCATAAAATCGTCATGGATGTACATGCATGACAAAAAATGCGACCTACTGTGACAAACACGTATCATCACGGAAGTGTATTTTTTTATAGTGACGGCAGAGAGCTGGGTGGCGGCAAAGATCCTGATTCCAGTAGTGCTTCGAGAAATTGAGCCGGCACATCATCTTGAGATTGACAAAGTTGTCACAGACGTCTTCATGAACTATGGACCTTCTCCATCCCTTAAAATAACGCAAACTATAATTACAAAGCACATTCCACTCATAAATTGCAAACTACTCTCTTTTCTTTAACTTGACATAAAAACATCTTATTAAATTACGCAGGAGGATTTCATAGATTGGAACGAAATACAACTACATTAAAAAATAAAGTTTGCAAACTACTCCCTCCGCCCCATAATATAATAGCGTGTAGTCCAAAAACGCTACTCCCTCCGTTCAATTTTGTAAGTCGTTTCAGACAACTCAAAACAGGTTGTTTTGCACGTTGTTTGTAATATCTTCAAGGTCTTATAAAAGTGAACAGAGGGAGTATTATATTATGGTACGGAAGAAGTACAAGCTAAAATCTATCTACTCATCCGACGAGATTGGGGTGACCCCCTCGACGGAGACACCGGTCTTATGGTCACTGCAGCGCACTACTAGAGAAAACCTTATACACAGAAGCTTACCAGTAGCGGTGGTCAAAAACATGCGCTACTACTATGTACCAGTAGTGCATTGCGTACAAGATCGCTACTACTAAGTGACTAGCAGTAGCGCGTTCCACGCAAAAATCGCTACTACTATAACTGCCACACCATTGCCGACAGGCTAGGTATAGTAGTAGCGCTGGTAGATGGACAAGCTACTGCTATTGGACTTAGCAGTAGCGCTCTTCTTGGTAATGCTCTACTACTATGCAGGACTTATCCCCAAATTTTCCTCCCCTGCCCCGACCATCTTCTCTTCTTCCCCTCACTACTCCCCGCTACCTCGCTCCTCTGCCGCCGCCACATTGCCGTCGCCACCTCATCGCCGCCGCCGTCCTCGGTATGCCCTCCTCCCTCCTTTCCCTCCTCCTCCCACCGTGTCGTCCTCCCTCCTCCTCCCTCTTCCCTTCTCCTCTCTCCCCCCTCCTCCTCCGGTCGCCCCCTTCTCCCACCGCCGTCCGCCCCCTCCTCC
>NC_041393.1:491548352-491577118 GCF_002162155.2 Triticum dicoccoides | reverse complement strand
CTCCCCCACTACCCCCTGCTCTCTCATCCCTCCCTCATCTCTCCTCACTCTGTTGTTGCATAGAGTAGAATCTTTTAGTAAATTAGTAAAAATTCAAACTAGCTAGGTTAACTAGGTTGGCTAGCTAGGTTAACTAGTTTAATTAGGTTAATTATCTAGGTTAACTAGGTTAACTAACTAGGTTCTTTATATTAAGTGCTTAATACAACTAGTTTATTTATAGCAAGTGCTTAATATAATTAGTTTATTTATAGTAAGTGCTCAATAGAATTAGTTTATTTATAGTAAGTGGTTAATATATTTTGTTTATGCAGAAATCAAGTTTGCCCCTACCTCATCGCCGCAGTTGTCCCCATCGTCGACCCCTTAAGACCTCTAGGTGAGAATAGCCAAATGATAATGTGTTGTAAATGTTGATGATGAAAATGCTAGTGCTATATAGTTGCCATATCATTGATGGCGATGATGATGCATTCTGAATATAGAGGATGTCTTGGTGTTCTTGTTTGCAATGTGCCTCCGAGTGTCCTATGTTTTGCCGGAATGTTGATTCGTTTCCGTACCAGCAAATTTCAGACGCTCGATATGTCTTGTCTTTAGCAAAGGTCATGCCAAAAATTTTCATCAATTTTAGCATGACTTGTGCTACAATGTAGGGCATATCGAGTGCTTGTGATCTGCTAGAACGGGAATTCGATGATATTTCGGCAAAACATAGCGCATTTTTTATGTCATTGCTTGATATATGGAACAGGTTGACTTTAGGTCTGTTTCGGCTCCTTGTGTGTCTTTTAGTGAGGGAGACTGTCCACCATATATATATTTGAGAGAGGAAGAATGCCGATTGTTGTCGTGGGGGTCGCTTCTCCTTCTTCTCTTTGTGCTAGACCTTTGTTAAGCACTAGGGGAAGAAGGAGTAGCGACCATCATTGACGGTCGAAACGGTGAGGGAGTGTCCACCGTATATGAGAGAAGAAGAATGCCGACTATTTTCGTGGGGGTCGCTTCTCTTTCTTTTCCTTGTGCTAGATATTTGTAACACACTAGGGAAAGGATGAGTAGCGACCATCACCGACGGTCACAATATCAGAGAGGGATTGCCCACCATATACGTGAGATGAGAGTTTAGGAAGGAAGACTCGACAGACCTAAAGTCAATGCGCTGCATATTGAGTAATAGTGATCTGTGTGTTGAGTTTCCTGTTAGTTGCCTTCGGTCAATTTTTACTTAATGTTTCAACTATGAACATAGGAAATGTCTGACAACAAAAAGGAATTCGGTATGTGCGAATACTGCGAAGATGAGCGCGGCCTGTTCGACAAGCCTCACCTAGTTGGTGGTAGGCGCTTCAGCATCAAGCTGGATGACACCTTCGAAGTGCATACAGTAAGTCACAACGACAAGTTTTTTTTCGTAATTAAGCATGACTTCTGCTTCTTTGGCTTCAACTTATAATTTAATTTTTTTTTACTATTCTACTAGCGTATCCCCTGCCATGCGAGAATATATGTCTTGGATAAGGTTGGTTTCAGTACTATGGAAACTATGGAGGCAAAAAGAGTTAACTTGAGGACCGAGCATGGTTATAGTTTTGCCGCAAAATTATACAATACAGAAACCTACACCCATTTTGAATGCAAACAATGGAGAGCACTATGCAAGGCTTATGCATTTGAGCCTGATATGCTTATCACCTTTGATATTCGTCCGGAAGATGATATTGAAGATAATATCGACATCTCATTCGATGTGCAGACACCTTCAGTTCTACCATTATGTGAGTTTCTCAACCATATTTATGTCTTGGATATTGTTTATTCAAAAATATTTGACAACTAATTTCTATTGACAGCTTATTCCAATCAAGCAAACATGTCCGGTGCTTGGTAGACATGACCTACTATTGTCCCGGGGCTGAACTAACTGCGAGGAGATAAGTTATTATGTTTCATGGCTTGAGGATCTTCATACTGTCAAGACAAATTATTTTCCTAAACTTGGAAATCTTAGTACTCAAAACGTGCGACCAATAGTGTTCGTAATGAACTACGGTCACATTTATTTAGGAAAGGTGGTAAGATTTTTACTATTTGTCCTCAATGCATCTTTTGCATACATTATTTTTAAGCTAAACTTCATTGCTAAGTATGTTACTGTGATGTTCTTCAACAGGGACTCCCGATGATAGTAGTGCATCAGTTGATCGAGGCTAAAGGTCGCATGTCCATGGTTAGCATATGGCCAAGACATCCTACATTGCACATGAGTGCATTCAGGATTTCTAGAAGCGAGCAATTCTTAATAGTCAAAGACTGGAACAAAATTATGAAGGACCGCAGAGAAGTACTAGGGGGCAGCAATCAGAAGCGCAACCCACAATTAGGAGACAGGTTCATCTGCATGCTTCAATATGATGCTATTTTACCTGAGAGAGAGCAGTAGGAGTGATTATCTAGCTAGAATGAGTGTAGGTGGTGATGACTATGATGATTATTATTAGCTAGTGTTGGTGGTAATTAGCTATGACTATGATGATTAAATAGTGTTGGTGGTAATAACTATGATGATTATTAGCTAGTGTTGTTGGTGATGATATGATGCAAGAGTTTTTATATTAATATGATGATGATGATGATGATGATGATGATGATGATGATGATGAGTACGTTATTATATCATTGGGTGAAAGAACCGTGAATTAGTTTTAAGTGGATGGATCCTAAGTGATCAAGTCATGGATTATCGTGATAATCGATGACTTGGTCACTTAGGATCCATCCATTTGAAACTAATCCGCTGTTCTTTCACCTAGTAATTTAATAACTTGTTATAATGTAAAACAATCTCTAAATTGCTACTGTATGAAAACTTGTATAAATGTGTATGAATACGACCTAAAATTAAAAAGAAATAGAATACAGAATAATAGTAGTAGTGCGGACAAAGAGAAGCGCTACTAGTAATTACCGGTAGCGGTTGTTGGCGCACACACTACTACTAAGTAGATACAACAGTAGCGCATGCCAACAAGCGCTACTGCTAACCTTTAGTTGTATCGTTGTATCAGTAGCGCGGTCATCCGCGCTACTTATAGGCCAAGAACCCGCGCTACTGCTAGGCTTTTCCCTAGTAGTGGCGGGAGGCATATGCTCGTCCTGATCTGCAAAGGTCTAGCCTTGCTCTCGCTCGTTGATGAATATTCTATGTCGGTTTTTTCATCACCACATGCTCATCCTCGATGGACTTGAGGGTGGTATGGTTTTCTGCAACGAAGGTCAACGAAGATCTTGGTGAAGGCGGCGGTGTCTGCGCGCTCTGCCTTGAGCTGCACCTCCAACACGGCCTCCATGGCGAGGCAGAACTGCTCCCTCTCTTCCTCCATCGAGAGGTGGGGGTGCCTACCGTCCACGCTGACGGTGGTGTCCGCATGTCCAACCTGGAGGCGATTAGATCAACCGCCGGGGACTGGACAGGGATGCGAAAACGATGTAAACTAGAGGGAAACGTGAAAAAGGTGAGGGCGGCGGTTTGGCTTGTTGTCCGGTTTAAATTGCCAGTGCTTGACCCTGGTACAAAGCCATGAGTGCAGGAAGCACATTGGTGAGCTCCATGGCGTATTGATGAGTTTTCTCGTGGGTCCTAGTGATTTGTTAGACATGACGAACGCGTCCGAACGGCCCTAAATTTGCCCCGAGTTGCACATGGAGGGTGCCAGGCAGCCCCAACATTTCGGTTAGGCATGGGGAAGCGAGAATCCGGTTGAAGATGCTATTACTAGATCGCATGGCCAACGTGTAGACAAAAAACCGAGTGAACAATGCAAAGCAAACTACCACCATGATGACAAAACCAGTACAAATGAATGTATACTCTGTTAGCAGATAAGGCTGTTTAAACCGTACATGTAATCTCAACCAATATCTCTTCCTTCCCTATCCTAGCGCATCAGATGTCATAGAGATCAAGCTGAATGTATGCATCATGTATACTGACTACTCTACTATAGAACGTTTAAGTAGTTGTCATCGTGTATTTGCTGTTTGCTGACGATGTGCTCAAACAAAATGCACAATCCAAAAAAAATTGACAACTCGCAGTTACCACCGCGCCCTTGCAATTTCATCGAATCAACGGTGAGTGGTGCATTCCTAATAGAAACGACACTTGATAACCCTAGCAGCTTCCAGCAGCAACTCGAGATCTGCAGGGGGACTTGGCTTCCCAACTCGACACCATGCGAGTGGATGATCCTAGTTGAATCAATGAGAATCTTTCTCTCAACACATAGCAGTTCTTCATTTCTCTGAAACATGTAAAATATTCTGTCAGATATTTATGCTTGAAGGAAATATGCCCTTAAGGCAATAATAAAGTTATTATTTATTTCCTCATATCATGATAAATGTTTATTATTCATGCTAGAATTGTATTAATCAGAAACATAATACATTTGTGAATACATAGACAAACATAGTGTCACTAGTATGCCTCTACTTGACTAGCTCATTGATCAAAGATGGTTGAGTTTCCTAACCATGGATATGAGTTATCATTTGATCAATGGGATCACATCATTAGGAGAGTGATGTGATTGACTTGACCCATTTCGTTAGCTTAGCACTTGATCGTTTAGTATGTTGCTATTGCTTTCTTCATGACTTATACATGTTCCTATGACTATTGCTTTCTTCATGAGTTTGTGTGCTACCAAACGTCACAACGTAACTGGGTGATTATAAAGGTGCTCTACAGGTGTCTCCGAAGGTACTTGTTGAGTTGACGTATTTCGAGATTAGGATTTGTCACTTCGATTGTCAGAGAGGTATCTCTGGGCCCTCTCGGTAATGCACATCACTATAAGGCTTGCAAGCAATGTATCTAATGAGTTAGTTATGGTATGATGCATTACGTTACGAGTAAAGAGACTTGCCAGTAACAAGATTGAACTAGGTATTGAGATACCGACGATCGAATCTCGGGCAAGTAACATACCGATGACAAAGGGAACACTGTATGTTGTTATGCGGTTTAACCGATAAAGATCTTCGTAGAATATGTGGGAGCCAATATGAGCATCCAGGTTCCGCTATTGGCTATTGACCGGAGACGTGTCTCGGTCATGTCTACATAGTTCTCGAACCGGTAGGGTCCGCACGCTTAAAGTTAGATGATGGTTATATTATGAGTTTATATGTTTTGATGTACCGAAGGTAGTTCGGAGTCCCGGATGTGATCACGAACATGACGAGGAGTCTCAAAATGGTCGAGACATAAAGATTGATATATTGGACGACTATGTTCGTACACCGGAATGGTTTCGGGGAGTATCAGGGATATACCGGAGTACCGGGGGGTTACCGGAACCCCACGGGGAGACTAATGGGCCTTTTGGGCCCTAGTGTAGAAGAGGAGGGGCGGCCAAGGGCAGACATGCGCCCCCTCCCCCCCTCAGTCCAAATTGGACAAGGAGGGGGAGCGGCGCCCCCCTTTCCTTTCCTCCTCTCCCTCCTTCCCTCTCCTCTCCTATACTCCCACTTGGAAGGGGGGAGTCCTACTCCCGGTGGGAGTAGGACTCCTCATGGGGCACGCCTAGGGTGGATGGCCCCCTCCCCCTCTGTCGGTGTCAAAACTGGGGGATCTCAGGTAGGGGGTCCCGAACTGTGCATCTAAGGCTAATGGTAACATGAGGCAGGGGACACGATGTTTTACTCAGGTTCGGGCCGTCTCGATGGAGGTAATACCCTACTTCTTGCTTGATTGATCTTGATGATATGAGTATTACAAGAGTTGATCTACCACGAGATCGTAGAGGCTAAACCCTAGAAGCTAGCCTATGATTATGATTGTTGTTGTCCTACAGACTAAACCCTCCGGTTTATATAGACACCGGAGGGGGCTAGGGTTACAGAGAGTCGGTTACAGAGAAGGAAATCTATATATCCGAATTGACAAGCTTGCCTTTCACGCAAAGGAGAGTCCCATCCGGACACGGGACAAAGTCTTCAATCTTGTATCTTCATAGTCCAACAGTCTGGCCAAAGTATATAGTCCGGCTGTCCGAGGACCCCTTAATACAGGACTCCCTTAGTAGCCCCTGAACCAGGCTTCAATGACGATGAGTCCGGCGCGCAGATTGTCTTCGGCATTGCAAGGCGGGTTCCTTCTCCGAATGCTCCATATAAGATTTTGAACACAAGAATCGTGTCTGGCTCTGCAAAACAAATTCCACATACCACCGTAGGGAGCACAATATTCCACAAATCTAATCTGCTGACAACTTTTTATAATGTGACATCACGCCACGGCCCGGCCTATTTGAACCGTTTTTCACAACCTGCCACTGCACATATTGCGAGGCGGTTTTATCGGCACGTCTTGTTGAAGCAAAGATTGCGTCCCCTCATCGCGGGATTCTCATCAATACGGGCGTGGGTAACCCAACCGTGCTATCAATCGTGGCGCTTGGGGAATAAGCGATTTTAACGGGCAAGTGGGGAGGCGCAGGATCTCCGCTACCTTTATAAGGGGATAAGAACTCCCTCTTTCACCCACGCCTTCTTCCTATGCGCATCCATCCCTTCTTGCTCAAGCCCTAGCGCTCAAGCATTCGCCTTCTTCATCAAAAAGGTTTCCCAAAAATGTTCGGATCTGGAGCAGGAGGCAAGTGGATGGCCTCTACCGTCCGGGAGAAGGATATCAAAAAGCTTTGGGGGGGGGGGGCAGGGTATTTGGCCAAGAGAATCGGCCACCGTCTTCCGACGGCGGGGCAAATCGTCCCCACCCTGGAACCCCACGAGAGGGTGGTATTCCTCCCTCATTTTGTCTGCGGGCTAGGGTTCCCCCTCCACCCATTTGTTCGCGGCATCATGTACTATTATGGGATTGATTTTCATGATCTATCCGCCAATTCTTTCCTCAATATCTCGACATTCATCGTCGTGTGCGAGGCCTTTCTCCGCGTCCCGCCGCACTTCGGCTTATGGCTGAAGGTTTTTAATGTGAATCCCAAGGTAGTGAGCAGCGAGCATGCCGAATGAGGAGGTGCCATGGTGAGCAAGATGCCCAACGTTACATGGCCAACATGTGCTTTCAATGATTCCGTCAAGGAATGGCAGCAGCAGTGGTTCTACATCACCGAGTCGCGTGGCAAGGAATGGGCCACCGCCCCAGAGTTCAGATCCGGTACCCCCTGCGACTTATGTCCTGGCCCAAGAAGGGCCTGAACTGGGCTTCGTCTGACGAGCTATCAGAGCTCCAAACGCGCGTCCAAGACATGGAAGAAAAGAACATCAAGCTCATCAATGTAGTCCAGGTGATGTTAGTTCGCCAGATTCTACCTTGTCAACACCGGGCTTGCAATCTATGGGAGTTCGACCCGGCCAAGCACCAGACCTTGTCAGAGCTCTTTGTATACTCGCATAAGGACATCCGGAAGGTGCTTTTCAAGTCCAGCAAATCATGGCCGGACTCCGCCGAGGACCGCATGTACCAACTGTCCCGCCCGGCAAGTTCGGTAAGTGATTGTTCGTTGACAATTCATATGTTTCATTCTTATATCCGTTAAGAAAATGCTTGAAGTGTTTCCCCCAAATTTCCTAGGGCTAGGCGAAGAAGGCATGGCGGGTCTACTGTCCGGCCCAGCTGCCAGAAGAACCGGCTGGCCCACTTCTGACAAAGATGTTGGTCCCGGCGCCTTACAAGGCACTGAAGAAGGCCGAAAAGGAGGCCAAGAAGACCAGGGGCGGCCTCCGTTGTCGTGGCGCTTTGGACACAAGATCTGAAGATTCCAATGCCCATTCTTCCTCCGAAGAGGATGGGGAGGAGGAAGGAGACGAATCCCTCGCGGGGGGAAGAAAGAAAAGGACGGCTTGAACATCCTTGGAGGCCGAGTCACCTAAGAGGGGAAAAACTCCTCTTCAAGAGGAGTCCACCGGCACCACCGATAGCAGCCCGGAGTGGGATCCCAGGGCCGAGCCCCTGGTGAACTCGTGAGTATAAAATCCGAACACACTCATGCGTCAGACTCGTCATGGCATGATATTCTAATCTGAGCCGTGCTTTTTTCAGTCCGGCGAAGCCCCGCGCCAAACAATCCTCGTCAGAAGATTTGCTGGGTTCAGATGCGATGGAGAGCGGAACACCCCCGAAGGCCTCCTCGTCCAAACATATGAATGAAACCGAGGTTTAGTCAAGAAGAACCCATGCCACGGAGGAGGGGAAAAGATCTCAAAGGCGGCGCCAGGAGGCCATACTTCAGGGGCCGGACACACGGGAGAGAAAGCTCTCATGTGCATCGACGGCGGGGGTCATCTTGAATCTGGCCCCCATCCGGACACAATTCTATAGACCCATAAGGTCCCAGAGTCAGACAGACGGCGTCCGTCAGCTGGAGGAGGTATACCTGCCCCACCGGCCGCCTCTGTCCAACCAAAGGTGCCGGATACTTTATTGGCGGCGCTGAAGGGTGCCTCCATCGCTGATGAACACCGTGCCCTTATGGGTGCGGTGATTGAGAAGATTCAGTCCGCTGAGAGTGGACTAAATGAATCCTATATCAGCCTCATAAGAGGCTTTGAGGTATGTTTTATGTGGTTTGGGAGAGTGTCATGGTATAGATAGCAGCCCCTGATACACTGTTTGGTGAAAGAAAGAACCGGACGGAGGATCAAATTTATGCTCGCAGGAGACTCACTTAATGATATCTATCACTCTTTTTAATCAGCAGGTATCTGTAGCGACTGCCGCCTCTCATGCTGTGGAAGTATCCGGACTGAGGCATAGTCTGGAGCGGGCCGAAGGAGAACTTGGCCAAGTGAAGAGACAGTTAGAGGATAATCAAGGTATGCAGAAACCTTCTTTATTTAGCACAAATGAATATGTGTGCATGATGAAAATATTTTTGTAATGTGCTCTAGGGGCGACGGCCGAAATTGAGGCTCTTAGAAAGGTTGTGGTCGTAGCCAAGAAGAAGGCAGCCGCAGAGCAGGCTCTTCGTGAGAAGCACGAGGCCAGAGTTATTGAGGCTGGGCGCGAGCTTCAAGAGGCCGTGCAGAAATGCGAGAACTTGGAGCAGAGTTTAACAGGGATAGAATCCGAACTCTCCCAGGCTCGCCAAGCCGCAAGTGATGCCCGGGGGGAAGACCAAGGTGCCCTGAGGGAAATCCAGGAGGCGAGGAAGATTGCGGCTGGTAAGGCTTTTTCTGCACAAAGCGGGTATTTGAAAGGAGAAAATCAAGTTGAGAGTTTAAATTCTGATTTCTCTAGGGGTATTTGCGGAGCTGCTGCCACGTAGCATATTTGACGCTGCCCAATTCTACCGAGCCGAAGAGAGGAATACTGTGGATAAGCTCTTTTGGATGCAGTATCTGGCGCCAAATTATCCGGTGCCGTTTTCCGATCAGCTGAAGTAGCTGGTCGAACTGCATAAGGTGGCCGAGCTAGCCATGAAGGATTTGATTATCTGGTTGTGGCCTGCCGAGCCGATTCCAAGCAGTTACTTCGGGCTCGTGAAGCGGATTGTGAGTACCTGCCCTCGACTTGAAGTCATTAAGCGGTCGGTCTGCATAGAAGGTGCGCGAATGGCCTTTGCCCATGCAAAGGTGCATTGGGGGAAGATGGATGCAGAAAAGCTGATGACCGAGGGACCGCCGGAGGGAAAGGAGCACCGCAACCCCGAGTTGTATTATGAAGGGGTCTTGAAAGGGGCCCGCCTTCCGGCGGAGCAATGCACCAAGGACATTATATTTCCATGAATGCGGTCATGTTTGTCCTTTGTAATATTTGAACAAGATCATTTCTATCATCTATTGCTTGTTGTTTGAAAGTTTTTCCTCCTGTGCAGCCGTTTTATATACTAATCTTGAGAGTTGGCGAGTCGTTAGCTTCTGCCCCCACGTAGTAAGTACGGGGGTGTTCGGGATAAGCCTGAACACTCTTTATCCTAGTTTTGGGTCCTTGAAGGAGGTGTTTAGCACAGCGAACCAGGCAATCAGACTATAGGGCTTTATCACTCTCACTTAGCCATAGGGGTTTTAAAAGGAAGGTAGGAGCAGCCCCTGGTGTTCGGAAGACCGCGTGAGGGGCTTTACGGGTGCCTGATTGGAAAAAGACCGATCCCTCGCACGCTACATTGGTTATGGCATTGTGCGGAAGAAATCCTTAAAGATTTTACAACCTCTCGAACAGTTGACCAGCTCTCACTGCATCATGACAGTCAGCTTTCGGCTTTCTCTACTGAGGTGCTCGTCCGGGAGAACCGGGACACAATCACAGTAGTTCTCCCTATGCTACCTTACTCGATATAGCGGAACGTAAGGTACCAAAACATAGGAGCCGGGCAAACCCAACTATTGACCCAAGACATGATTCGGATCTGATGCATATAATGCTATAAGTTTGGGGTGCCAAACTGCCGTGAAGGTGTTTGGACTTTATTGCCATATTATGGGTATAAAGAACCCCCTGGCATATTGAGGCATAACGCAGAATGCCGCTGCCTTTCGACAAAAGAGTTTTAATAAGAAAAGCATCATATAAACTCACATTTTGTATTTGAATAATACGTCAATGCGTATGAGTACATGTAATGTGATGAAAAGAAATATGACTGCGGAACCTGCTGAGGCCAGGCGGGAGGAAGGTGTATGCTAATCCGGAGTGTGGTCGGATAATCATGAAGGGGAATATCTAGAGATTCCCTTGCGCGCTCGAACTGTCTTCATGCCATCGGTCCTGGCCTACACGGAGGTGAACCTGCAAAGAAAATGTAAGAAATGGTTTCGCGCCACAGAGCGGTTGAGCCGTAGTATGTGGCTTGTCTTAACTTTTTGCCGAAAGTGTTTTAGTTAAGCTCCGGGCGAGCCGGGCTGTCCTACTGTGCAGTAGTTCGGACTCTTTTGGCGGTGTCCGGGAGTTGGGCCTTGCCATTAACCGTGATGACGCCGCACGAACCGGGCATCTTGAGTTTAGGGTAGGCGTAATGTGGCACCGCATTGAACTGAGCAAACGCGGTTCATCCGAGAAGTGCCTGATAGTCACTGTGAAAGGGGGCGATGTCGAAGACTAACTCTTCGATACGGTAACTGTCCGGAGATCCGAAGACCACTTTCAGTGTGATAGAGCCCATGCAACAGGCCTCTACACCTAGTATTACACCCTTGAAGGTGGTTTTTGTGGGCTTGATCCTTGAGGGGTCGATGCCCATTTTGCGGACTGTATCTTTATAGAGCAGGTTCAAGCTGCTGCCACCGTCCATGAGGACTCGTGTGAGGCGGAATCCGTCAATGATGGGGTCGAGGACCAATGCGGTCGAACTGCCATAATGGATCTTGGTAGGATGGTCCCTACGATCGAAAGTGATCGGACAAGAGGACCATGTATTGAGCTTCGGGGCGACTGGCTCCATTGTGTAGACGTCCCTTGGTTCACGCTTCTGTTTGGGAATATGGGTTGCGTATATTGCATTCACCGCTTTCACCTGGGGACGGAATTTCTTCTGTCCTCCTGTGTTTGGTGATCAGGGCTCTTCGTCGTTGTTGTAGCTTTGGGACCCCTTCCCCTTGTTTTCGGCACCTGACATGCCGGCTTGTCTGAAGACCCAGCATTCTCTGTTGGTATGATTGGCTGGTGTTCCTGGGGTGCCATGAATTTGGCATGGATGGTCGAGTATGCGGTCCAGACTCGACAGGCCTGCATTGTTTTTGTTGAATGGCTTTTTCTGCTGACCGGACTTGGAGCCACTGAATCCGGCATTGACTGTCGTGTCTTCGATGCTATCACCGTTTTTACGACGCTTGTGTTTGTTGCGCCGTGGTTTGTCATTGCTATCCTTGGCTTTTGATGTGCCAGGCCTGCTTGCTGTGTTGGTGCTACGAGCCAACCAGCTATCCTCGCCCGCATAAAAGCGGGTCATGAGTGTCGTGAGGGCTACCATGGACTTTGGCTTTTCTTGGCCGAGATGTCGGGCAAGCCACTCGTCGTGGATATTATGCTTAAAGGCCGTTAGGGCTTCAGCATCCGGACAGTCGACAATTTGGTTCTTTTTAGTTAGGAACCGGGTCCAAAATTTCCTGGCTGACTCTCCAGACTGTTGGGTTATGTGACTTAAGTCATTAGCATCCGGTGGTCGCACATAGGTGCCCTGGAAGTTGTCCAGGAATGCATCTTCCAGGCTCTCCCAACTCCCGATGGAGCTTGCCATCAAGCTATTTAGCCAATGTCGAGCTGGTCCCTTGAGTTTTAGTGGGAGGTACTTGATAGCCTGTAGATCATTTTCGCGGGCCATGTGAATATGGAGGAAGAAATCTTCTAGCCATACCGCGGGGTCTGTAGTACCATCGTATGATTCGATGTTCATGGGTTTAAACCCTTCTAGGAATTCATGATCCATTACTTCATCAGTGAAGCACTGGGGGTGTGCAGCACCGCTGTGCCGGGCTACGCTATATTCTGTCTGGCCGGTGTTTTCTTCATTTTATCCGGCGTGATGGTAATAGTCACGCGTTGTGGCGCACCCCCGTGATCTATAGATCGATCTTGACTGTCCTGCTTTGTTTTCCAATACGTCTCGCAGGTCCTTCATGTAGCCCCGGGCCTTTGATTGGCGACGGGGTGCGGACTGGGCTTCGGGCTGATACGCCGCTTTATCTCGGCCACGGGGTGGCCAATCAGCCGCATCATGCGCTGGTAGTGTGGGCTTTAATGCCTCCTCCTCGAGTTGAGGTAGCAACATGCGCTTTGGGTAACTTTTGGTAGGGCGCTCAAGTCCGTATTCCTCGGTAGCCAGGACCTCGGTCCACCTATGAGTTAGCAGATCTTGATCAGCTTGAAGCTGTTGCTGCTTTTTCTTCAGAATTTTTGCAGTGGCTATAAGCCGACGCTTGAAGCGCTCCTGCTCGACGGGATCCTCAGGCACGATGAATTCTTCGTCGCCAAGGCTCACTTCGTCTTCGGAGAGAGGCATGTAGTTATCATCCTCTAATTCTCCATCTGTTACCTGTTCTTTAGGGCTAGCTTGCCCATCCCTTTGCTCGGCCTGCTCGAAGCCTAGCTGAGTAGGATTGTTTTCGTCTTCGGCACCATACAGATTGTTGTCTCTTGTGCCGGTATCACTATTTTTGCTATGGCGGGGCCTGGAGTAGCGCCTATGACGCCGGTGCCTAGATTGCTTCTCCATGGGGTTACCTTCCTTTGCCTCGTCGCCATTGCTTTCTTTGGGGGTGTCCACCATATATATATATCGTATGATGAGGTGGCCGTCCAGCGCCTTGTATGTGGTGGTTCCTGTTCTTCTCTTGCATCGTCGTCCATACCGTCGATGTCTTCGGAGTTGAAGTCAAGCACGTCGGTTAAATCATCGATAGTGGCTATTAAGTGGGTGGTGGGTGGGGGACGAATTTCTTCGTCGTCCGCTTCCCACTTGAGCCGGACATAGTTCGGCCAAGAGTCTCCCGACAAGGAAAGAGACCTTAATGAATTTAGCACATCACCCAAGGGCGAGTGCTGAAAAATATCCGCGGAGGTGAATTCCCTGACTGGTGCCCAATCAGATTCGATAGGCACGGACGTACGCGGTTCGGATCCTGTAGCCGGAGATGAGTCCGAGGGTCCGAGGATATCATCCTCACAGGAGGTGGCTTCAGTGTTCAGCTCCAACGCCGATGAGTGTTCGGCCTCCATGGCGGGGTCTATCCACCCATCCTCGGAGGAAGCGATCTGCTCTGGATTTTTCTCGGGGCCGCCGCAGGTACGATCTCCCGAACACTGTCTGATGGCGGATCTAAGTCATGCTCGTCGTGACTGTTCGGCGTACCTGACATGGGCTCGAATCCGTCGAAGATCAAGTCTTCACGGATATCAGCAGTATAGTTCAAGCTTCAAAACCTGACCTGATGGCCAGGGTCATAGCTATCGATCTGCTCCAGGTGGCCAAGCGAGTTGGCCCGCAGTATGAAGCCGCCGAATACGAAGATCTGGCCGGGAAGGAAAACCTCCCTCTGGACTGCGTTGTTGAAGATGATTGAAGGAGCCATCAAGCCTTATCGCGACGACATAGTGGAACTCTCAATGAAAGCACCAATGTCGGTGTCAAAACCGGCGGATCTCGGGTAGGGGGTCCCGAACTGTGCGTCTAAGGCTAATGGTAACAGGAGGTAGTGGACACGATGTTTTACCCAGGTACGGGCCCTCTCGATGGAGGTAATACGCTACTTCCTGCCTAATTGATCTTGATAATATGAGTATTACAAGAGTTGATCTACCACGAAATCGTAGAGGCTAAACCCTAGAAGCTAGCCTATGATTATGATTGTTGTTGTCCTGCGGACTAAACCCTCCGGTTTATATAGACACCGCAGGGGGATAGGGTTACATAGAGTCGGTTACAGAGAAGGAAATCTATATATCCGAGTTGCCAAGCTTGCCTTACACGCAAAGGAGAGTCCCATACGGACACGGGACGAAGTCTTCAATCTTGTATCTTCATAGTCCAATAGTCCGGCCAAAGTATATAGTCCGGCTGCCCGAGGACCCCTTAATCCAGGACTCCCTCACCCTCCTCCGCTTCTTTATATACAGGGAGGGAGGCACCCCTTGGAGAGACAACAATTGATCCCTTGGATCTCTTAGCCGTGTGCGGTGCCCCCCTCCACCATAATCCACCTCGATAATATCGTAGCGGTGCTTAGGCGAAGCCCTGCGTCGGTAGAACATCATCATCATCACCACGCCATCGTGCTAACGAAACTCTCCCTCAAAGCTCGGCTGGATCGGAGTTCGAGGGACGTCATCGAGCTAAACGTGTGCTGAACTCAGAGGTGTTGTATGTTCGGTACTTGATCGATCGGATAGTGAAGACGTACGACTACATCAACCGCGTTGTGCTAACGCTTTTGCTTTCGGTCTACAAGGGTACGTGGACATACTCTCCCCTCTCGTTGCTATGCATCACCATGATCTTGCGTGTGCGTAGGAAATTTTGTGAAATTACTACGTTCCCCAACAGTGGCATCTGAGCCAGTTTTATGCGTAGATGTTATATGCACGAGTAGAACACAAATGAGTTGTGGGCGATACAAGTCATACTGCTTACCAGCATGTCATACTTTGGTTCGGCGGTATTGTTGGATGAAGCGGCCCAGACCGACACTACGCGTACGCTTACGCGAGACTGGTTCTACCGACGTGCTTTGCACACAGGTGGCTGGCGGGTGTCAGTTTCTCCAACTTTAGTTGAACCGAGTGTGGCTACGCCCGGTCCTTGAGAAGGTTAAAACAGCACTAACTTGATGAACTATCGTTGTGGTTTTGATGCGTAGGTAAGAACGGTTCTTGCTCAACCTGTAGCAGCCACGTAAAACTTGCAACAACAAAGTAGAGGACGTCTAACTTATCTTTGCAGGGCATGTTGTGATGTGATATGGTCAAGGCATGATGCTATATTTTATTGTATGAGATGATCATGTTTTGTAACCGAGTTATCAGTAACTGGCAGGAGCCATATGGTTGTCACTTTATAGTATGCAATGCAATCGCCCTATAATTGCTTTACTTTATCACTAAGCGGTAGCGATAGTCGTAAAAGCAATAGTTGGCGAGACGACAACGATGCTACGATGGAGATCAACGATGCTACGATGCCGGTGACGATGGTGATCATGACGGTGCTTCAGAGATGGATATCACAAGCACAAGATGATGATGGCCATATCATATCACTTATATTGATTGCATGTGATGTTTATCTTTTATGCATCTTATCTTGCTTTGATTGACGGTAGCATTATAAGATGATCTCTCACTAAATTTCAAGATAAAAGTGTTCTCCCTGAGTATGCATCGTTGCCAAAGTTCGTCGTGCCCAGACACCACGTGATGATCGGGTGTGATAAGCTCTACGTTCATCTACAACGGGTGCAAGCCAGTTTTGCACATGCAGAATACTCAGGTTAAACTTGACGAGCCTAGCATATGCAGATATGGCCTCGGAACACTGAGACCGAAAGGTCGAGCGTGATTCATATAGTAGATATGATCAACATAGTGATGTTCACCATTGAAAACTACTCCATTTCACGTGATGATTGGTTATGGTTTAGTTGATTTGGATCACGTGATCACTTAGATGATTAGAGGGATGTCTATCTAAGTGGGAGTTCTTAAGTAATATGATTAATTGAACTTAAATTTATCATGAAGTTAGTACCTGATAGTATTTTGCATGTCTATGTTGTTGTAGATAGATGGCTCGTGTTGTTGTTCCGTTGAATTTTAATGCGTTCCTTGTGAAAGCAAAGTTGAAAGATGATGGTAGCAATTACACGGACTGGGTCCGTAACTTGAGGATTATCCTCATTGGTGCAGAGAAGAATTACGTCCTGGAAGCACTACTGGGTGCCAGGCCTGCTGCAGATGCAACTGACGACGTTAAGAATGTTTGGCAAAGCAAAGCTTATGACTGCTCGATAGTTCAGTGTGCCATGCTTTACGGCTTAGAACCGGGACTTCAATGATGTTTTGAACGTCATGGAGCATATGAGATGTTCCAGGAGTTGAAGTTAATATTTCAAGCAAATGCCCAGATTGAGAGATATGAAGTCTCCAATAAGTTCTACAGCTGCATCATGGAGGAGAATAGTTCTGTCAGTGAGCATATACTCAGAATGTCTGGGTATAACAATCACTTGATTCAACTGGGAGTTAATCTTCCGGATGATAGCGTCATTGACAGAATTCTTCAATCACTGCCACCAAGCTACAAGAGCTTCGTGATGAACTATAACATGCAAGGGATGGATAAGACAGTTCCCAAGCTCTTCGCAATGCTAAAGGCTGCGGAGGTAGAAATCAAGAAGGGTCATCAAGTGTTGATGGTCAATAAGACCACCAGTTTCAAGAAAAAGGGCAAAGGGAAGAAGAAGGGGAACTTCAAAAAGAACAACAAACAAGTTGCTACTCAAGAGAAGAAACCCAAGTCTGGATCTAAGCCTGAGAATGAGTGCTTCTACTGCAAACAGACTGGTCACTGGAAGCGGAACTGCCCCAAGTATTTGGCGGATAAGAAGGATGGCAAGGTGAACAAAGGTATATGTGATATACATGTTATTGATGTGTACCTTAACAGAGCTCGCAGTAGAACCTAGGTATTTGATACTGGTTTTGTTGCTAATATTTGCAACTCAAAATAGGGACTACGGATTAAGCGAACACTGGCTAAGGACGAGGTGACGATGCGTGTGGGAAATGGTTCCAAAGTCAATGTGATCGTCGTTGGCACGCTACCTCTACATCTACCTTCGAGATTAGTTTTAGACCTAAATAATTGTTATTTGGTGCCAGCGTTGAGCATGAACACTAGATCTTGTTTGATACAGGGTGGTTATTCATTTAAATTTGATAATAATGGTTGTTCTATTTATATGAGTAATATCTTTTATGGTCATGCACCCTTGCAGAGTGGTCTGTTTTTGATGAATCTTGATAGTAGTGATACACATATTCATAATGTTGAAGCCAAAAGATGCAGAGTTGATAATGATAGTGCAACTTATTTGTGGCACTGCCGTTTGGGTCATATTGGTGTAAAGCGCATGAAGAAACTCCATACCGATGGACTTTTGGAATCACTTGATTATGAATCACTTGGTGCTTGCGAACCATGCCTCATGGGCAAGATGACTAAAACGCCATTCTCCGGAACTATGTTGCGAGCAACTGATTTGTTGGAGATCATACATACTGATGTATGTGGTCCAATGAATGTTGAGGCTCGCGGCTGGTATTGTTATTTTCTCACCTTCACAGAT
This sequence comes from Triticum dicoccoides, assembly GCF_002162155.2. Classification (NCBI taxonomy): domain Eukaryota; kingdom Viridiplantae; phylum Streptophyta; class Magnoliopsida; order Poales; family Poaceae; genus Triticum; species Triticum dicoccoides. The sequence continues at coordinate 491,559,316 of NC_041393.1, read as the reverse complement.
GATTTAAGCAGATATGGGTATATCTACTTAATGAAACATAAGTCTAAAATATTTGAAAAGTTCAAAGAATTTCAGAGTGAAGTTGAAAATCACCGTAACAAGAAAATAAAGTTTCTACGATCTGATCGTGGAGGAGAATATTTGAGTTACGAGTTTGGTCTAGATTAGCAACAATGCGGAATAGTTTCACAACTCATGCCACCCGGAACACCACAACGTAATGGTGTGTCCGAACGTCGTAATCGTACTTTACTAGATATGGTGCGATCTATGATGTTTCTTACTGATTTATCGCTATCATTTTGGGGTTATGCTTTAGAGACTGTTGCATTCACGTTAAATAGGGCACCATCAGAATCCGTTGAGACGATGCCTTATGAACTGTGGTTTGGCAAGAAACCAAAGTTGTCGTTTCTTAAAGTTTGGTGCTGCAATGCTTATGTGAAAAAGCTTCAACCTGATAAGCTCAAACCCAAATCGGAGAAATGTGTCTTCATAGGATACCCAAAGGAAACTGTTGGGTACACCTTCTATCACAGATCCGAAGGCAAGACATTCGTTGCCAAGAATAGATCCTTTCTAGAGAAGGAGTTTCTCTCGAAAGAAGTGAGTGGGAGGAAAGTAGAACTTGATGAGGTAACTGTACCTGCTCCCTTATTGGAAAATAGTTCATCACAGAAACCGGTTCCTGTGACGACTACACCAATTAGTGAGGAAGCTAATGATATTGATCATGAAACTTTAGATCAAGTTACAACTGAACCTCATAGGTCAACCAGAGTAAGATCCGCACCAAAGTGGTACGGTAATCCTATTCTGGAGGTCATGTTACTTGACCATGGCGAACCTACGAACTATGAGGAAGCGATGATGAGCCCAGATTCCGCAAAATGGTTTGAGGCCATGAAATCTGAGATGGGATCCATGTATGAGAACAAAGTATGGACTTTGGTTGACTTGCCCGATGATCGGCAAGCCATCGAGAATAAATGGATCTTCAAGAAGAAGACTGACGCTGATGGTAATGTTACTGTCTACAAAGCTCGACTCGTTGCGAAAGGTTTTTGACAAGTTCAAGGGGTTGACTATGATGAGACTTTCTCACCCGTAGCGATGCTTAAGTCTATCCGAATCATGTTAGCAATTGCCGCATTTTATGATTATGAAAGTTGGCAAATGGATGTCAAAACTGCATTCTTGAATGAATTTCTGGAAGAAGAGTTGTATATGATTCATCTAGAAGGTTTTGTCGATCCAAAAGGTGCTAACAAAGTGTGCAAACTCCAGCGAACCATTTATGGACTGGTGCAAGCCTCTCGGAGTTGGAATAAACGCTTTGATAATGTGATCAAAGCATATGGTATTATACAGACTTTTTTAGAAGCCTGTATTTACAAGAAAGTGAATGGGAGCTCTGTAGCATTTCTAATATTATATGTGGACGACATATTTTTGATTGGAAATGATATAGAATTTCTGGATAGCATAAAAGGATACTTGAATAAAAGTTTTTCAATGAAAGACCTCGGTGAAGCTGTTTATATATTGGGCATCAAGATCTATAGAGATAGATCAAGACGCCTAACTAGACTTTCACAAAGTACATACCTTGATAAAGTTTTGAAAAAGTTCAAAATGGATCAAGCAAAGAAAGGGTTCTTGCCTTTAATACAAGGTGTGAAATTGAGTCAGACTCAATGCCCGACCACTGCAGAAGATAGAGAGAAAATGAAAGATGTTCCCTATGCTTCAGCCATAGGCTCTATCATGTATGCAATGCTGTGTACCAGACCTGATGTGTGCCTTGCTATTAGTTTAGCAGGGACGTACGAAAGTAATCCAGGAGTGGGTCACTGGACAACAGTCAAGAACATCCTGAGATACCTGAAAAGGACTAAGGATATGTTTCTCGTTTATAGAGGTGACAAAGAGCTAGTCGTAAATGGTGACGTTGATGCAAGCTTTGACACTGATCCAGACGATTCTAAATCGCAAACCGGATACGTGTTTATATTGAACGATGGAGCTGTCAGTTGGTGCAGTTCTAAACAAAGCGTCATTGCGGGATCTCCATGTGAAGCGGAGTACATAGCTGCTTCGGAAGCAGCAAATGAAGGAGTCTAGATGAAGGAGTTCATATCCGATCTAGGTGTCATACCTAATGCATCGGGTCCAATGAAAATCTTTTGTGACAATACTGGTGCAATTGCTTTGGCAAAGGAATCCAGATTTCACAAGAGAACCAAGCACATCAAGAGACGCTTCAATCCCATCCGGGACCAATTCCAGGTGGGAGACATAGAGATTTGCAAGATACATATGGATCTGAAAGTTGCAGACCCGTCGACTAAGCCTCTTCCACGAGCAAAACATGATTAGCACTAAGGCTCCATGGGTGTTAGAATCATTACTATGTAATCTAGATTATTGACTCTAGTGCAAGTGGGAGACTGAAGGAAATATGCCCTAGAGGCAATAATAAAGTTATTATTTATTTCCTCATATCATGATAAATGTTTATTATTCATGCTAGAATTGTATTAACCGGAAACATAATACATGTGTGAATACATAGACAAACATAGTGTCACTAGTATGCCTCTACTTGACTAGCTCATTGATCAAAGATGGTTGAGTTTCCTAACCATGGATATGAGTTATCATTTGATCAGTGGGATCACATCATTAGGAGAATGATGTGATTGACTTGACCCATTTCGTTAGCTTAGCACTTGATCGTTTAGTATGTTGCTATTGCTTTCTTCATGACTTATACATGTTCCTATGACTATGAGATTATGTAACTCCCGCTTACCGGAGGAACACTTTGTGTGCTACCAAACGTCACAACGTAACTGGGTGATTATAAAGGTGCTCTACAGGTGTCTCCGAAGGTACTTGTTGAGTTGACGTATTTTGAGATTAGGATTTGTCACTCCGATTGTCGGAGAGGTATCTCTGGGCCCTCTCGATAATGCACATCACTATAAGCCTTGCAAGCAATGTAGCTAATGAGTTAGTTATGGGATGATGCATTACGTAACGAGTAAAGTGACTTGCCGGTAACGAGATTGAACTAGGTATTGAGATACCGACGATCGAATCTCGGGCAAGTAACATACCGATGACAAAGGGAACAACGTATGTTGTTATGCGGTTTGACCGATAAAGATCTTCATAGAATATGTAGGAGCCAATATGAGCATCCAGGTCCCGCTATTGGTTATTGACCAGAGACGTGTCTCGGTCATGTCTACATAGTTCCCGAACCCGTAGGGTCCGCACGCTTAAAGTTACATGACGGTTATATTATGAGTTTATATGTTTTGATGTACCGAAGGTATTTCGGAGTCCCGGATGTGATCACGGACATGACGAGGAGTCTCGAAATGGTGGAGACATAAATATTGATATATTGGACGACTATGTTTGTACACCGGAATGGTTTCGGGGAGTATCGGGCATATACCGGAGTACCGGGGGGTTACCGGAACCCCCCGCCCCCTCGGAGACTAATGGGCCTATTGGGCCCTAGTGGAGAAGAGGAGGGGCGGCCAAGGGCAGTCGCACGCCCCCTCCCCCCCCAATCTGAAATGGACAAGGAGGGGGCGGTGCCCCCCTTTCCTTTCCTCCTCTCTCTCCTTCCCTCTCCTCTCCTACTCCCACTTGGAAGGGGGGAGTCCTACTCCCACTTGGAAGGGGGGAGTCCTACTCCCGGTGGGAGTAGGACTCCTCATGGGGCGCGCCTAGGGTGGCTGGCCCCCTCCCCCTCCTCCACTCCTTTATATACGGGGAGGGAGGCACCCCTTGGAGAGACAACAATTGATCCCTTGGATCTCTTAGCCGTGTGCGGTGCCCTCCTCCACCATAATCCACCTCAATAATATCGTAGCGGTGCTTAGGCGAAGCCCTGCGTTGGTAGAACATCATCATCGTCACCACGTCGTCATGCTGACGGAACTCTCCCTCAAAGCTCCGCTGGATCGGAGTTCGAGGGACGTCATCGAGCTGAGCGTGTGTTGAACTCGAAGGTGCCGTACGTTCAGTACTTGATCGGTCGGATTGTGAAGACGTACGACTACATCAACCGCGTTGTGCTAACGCTTCCGCTTTCGGTCTACGAGGGTACATGGACACACTCTCCCCTCTCGTTGCTATGCATCACCATGATCTTGCGTGTGCGTAGGAATTTTTTTGAAGTTACTACGTTCCCCAACAATGCTACCATCGCAGGTTACAAAAATACTAAACCACTCGTTATGCCCTTTGGTGATCCATTAACATGATGGACAATTGTTCAACTAATGCAGGTCATTTAAACAACTACTCGCTCCATGCTTGAAAAGAAGGCACAAATATTTTGTCAGAAATCAAATGGAGCAAAATTTGCGCAAGTATATAGGAAAAACAAAAAAGTTGGTCAAATTTTGCACCGTTTGACTTTAGACAAAATGTATACACCCTCTTTAAGCACGGGGGAAGTACTACATAACTAGGGAGCACTCAAGCTTGAAATACTCAACAGATCACGGCGATGCTGTTCAAAGAGTGTAGCTCTAGACATCAACAATTTACAAGTTGGCTCATCATAAGATCTTACTGTCATGTGAATTAATTTTTGAGGTATGAACAACAACTGTATGATCAACAATAATCCAAAGAGATACTCTTGTCATACATTTGTTGGACATAAAGTTTAAAGTGTTAAACCAAAATGATCAACAATAAACTTGAAAATGAAAACATTTTGTTAATTCTAAACAAAATGTGTGTACCTTTTTATGATCAACAATAGTCCAAAGTTTAAAGTGTGGACACATGATTATATTGCATTCTCAATCATACTTTTTGTTCTCATTATGACTACAGAACTGTGTCCAAAATGATTTAAATGGTAAATAAGACCAATGTTTCTACGTTGTCAACATATGACATTTATATAGTTCTTGCTATGAGAGTTAAACCATCAGTCTTTCACCATGCCATGAAAACATATAGTTAAAGCTACTGTTGGCGTACCATAGAGCTACAGGCGCATTACCAAAATCCAAAGCACATGATAACTACGAAATACAAAATGCCTCACTGAGATCCTAAACGTACCATGTTCTGGAGGCAGCAGCCAATTGAGAACTCACCATACAAATCGCCCAATCTCGTGAGATAACAATAAGGAGTGTCTACTTTGAAGCTAACTTCTGGATATGCCCTTAACTTCTTCATGATCTTTCAGATATTCCATGCACCTTATCCATACTCTGAACTTTTATGGGAATTTTTGTTATAGATGATACCCATTGAGCACGGGATCTATTCAAGGACTATAGCACATTACGTAGGCTCCATGGTACTAAATATTATCCAAGAACAATATTTCATATAAAAATGCATTCAAGAAATCTTCACGGCACTATCCTTGAAAGATAGACTGGTCGATTTCTTTCTAGGATGCGATGAATAACAATAAACTAAAACCCCAACCAATATTTTTCTCTCATCTTTCAAACTTCCTATACAAATGCGACACTCCCAAATTTACATGATTTCCCAAAGATTTCTATGCTTTCCAGCATCCCAACTGATTTGAGGCTAGAAGTCTTCATTTTAGACAAAACCTAATAGTCAAATTTCTCTAAGAAAATTAGCAAGTTGTACAAGTGAGAAATACAGAATTAACCAAGTTGTGAATCTGATGTGTGAGCTATTATTAGTATAGCTGATCATATAATGTGTGCTTGAAGTTGGCACATTATCCTATCTTCACATTCTTTAGATATTGCAAATGTTGTTCATGGTGTATCTTGTAACTGCAACATCTGTTTTTAACACCAAATAGTGGACTCTGGCATATAGACAGGTTCTGGGGTCAAACGCGTAGGACATACATCTAAATGTGCAAAGTCGCTCAAGGTTTCATCTTTAACCCATGTACCAAATATTACTATGTAGAGAAAAAGGCTAGCATGTCTTGATGAGTCGTATCATACCATCCAATAGAGTATACATTACATATGGCACCATGAAATTATAGAGCATAATTAGTGCAATTTAGGCACTATCCAGTTATGAAAGGCCTGAAGATACCTGACCAACTAATAGTGAGTTGGGTACTGAAACATGAAGCTTCTCCAAATTTACCAATGATGTAGACATCAGCCTTATCTCAATCGCCAAACCGGATAACGCGGTTCAGACGTGTTTTGCCATCCAACGCGGTCGTGTATCCGCCAGCTGGCTTGTCCGGGCGTCCTTGTTTTCGTAAGATGGAAGCAAACTAGGGAGGCTTTGCGGGAGTCCGAATAGCAACCACGTAGGACTGCGACACCCCACCCCACCCAAAACTCCTTCGGGACCCCGCATCTCCATCCTTCCCTCTTTCTATGCATTCATCTTCTCTCTCGTCGATGGCGTTGCAACACCTCTTAGGCCGCCTGCCAAACGCTTCCTAGAGCTATATGACCTCCGTGACCTCCACTGTTACACTTGCTCCCGTTCCGCTTTTCCACCGCCGCCGCTGCTGGTCCACATCTCTCCTCTATTTTTGCAGTTGTTCGTGGACCTGCTAAACGATGTGATCCGGATACCTTGTGGGAGGTGATGATATGTCATGTGATCATGAACAACAGGATTGTGAAGGATGAGGGTGAGGATGCTGTTGCAACCCTTGAATTCAAGAACATAGGTGATCCTATCGAACTTTCATAGCAGAGTCCGACCACGTTTGATGAGTTTGTTCAAATGCATCAACAAATTTGACATCGAGCAACCGTAGGAAGATTTGATTTAGCATCTCTGGGCAATTAAAAGGGACAACTAGTACACATATGTGCTAGTTGAATTCAAGTTTGACCTACTTTAGTTTGAAAATTTTGTTGGATTGTAATATGTAAATTAGATAAACTACAACTTGATATGTGGTTATTTTGAGCTTGCGGGCTTTAGAAGATGTTGGATGTTTTCGGCTAGCTTTGGATGACCGGTTCAGCGTCCGCAGACTGGTCCTCATTGGTCCGGAGACGGTTACGGTCTCCGATTTGGGGTCAGTGTTGGAGATGCCTAAGCTCACTCTTACAAATGTGCTCCACAACCCTCCTAGGACGGGCATTCATCAGACTCAAACAAGCGAGCAGCACAGATCAGAAAATCATTTCCATATAAACGAACTACTATGTTATCTCTATATGCAGATGGTGCTTGTCTTTCATCTTTAATCAGCCGAGACCTATCCCCATACATTCGCCTGCAACGCCAAACTCGTTTTGAGTTTCTTCTTCAGCCAACCAACCAAGCAAATCCACAACAATGAACACCATGAGAAACCCATCGAGCCGGCACACGAATTTACCTTGCCATCTCAAAACCTCCATAAATTTACCTTGCCACCAGATAATTGAGCACCTTCACCGACGCCCTACATTACAAGCTGTATCTCATTCTCATCACCCCTTGATCACCCCAGCGTTTCTGTACTTGTACCGGATGGCCAGCACCAAGAAGAAGACGTAGTTGAGCGCGCTGAGCACGCACATGAGCCAGTAGAACCGCTCGAGGTGGTAGTGGTTCAGGCTCGCCCCCTCCAGCCACGCCCGGTGCCCGCCGCGCCCCGTCGCGCTGTTCACCACCGTCACCAGCACCGAGCTCAGGTAGTACCCCAGCGCCAGCGACGCCCACGACAGCGACGTCGCCAGCGACCGCATCCGCGGCGGCGCCTCGCTGAAGAAGAACTCCAGCAGGCCCGCCAGCGTGAACAGGTCCGCAGACCCCAGGAACAGGTACTGGAACGCGATCCAGAAGAATGTGATGGGCAGCGGCGCCGCGGAGTCCATCATGCCGGCGTCGGTGGCCACGTTCTTGCGCTTCACCTCGACGACGGCGGCCACCGCCATGGCCACGATGGAGAGGACCAGCCCGGTGCCGATGCGCTGGAGGTGGGTGATGCCCATCTCCGTCCCGGTTACTCGCCGCGCGAACGGGACGATGATGTGGTCGTAGATGGGCGCCAGGAGTATGATGAACGTGACGGGGAACACCGGCAGAGACGCCGGCGGCACCTTGAGGCCCCCGACGTGGGTGTTCATCGTCGCCGCCTGCTCCACGGAGAAGGTCGAGAGCTGGGCCAGGCAGCAGTTGAGCATGATGGTGGAGAGGAAGATGGGGAGCACCATGAGCACGATCTTGACGTCCTCCACCTCCTGCACCGTGCACGCCAGGGTCCTGTGCCGCGGCTGGCACTGCACCGCTCGGTTCAAGCCGCTCAGCTCCTGGGACGGCTCCGTCACCTCGTCGGCGGCTGCGCATGTGTTCCCGGGCTTGCAGTACTCCTTCATGTCGGTGCTCCCCGTGGGACTGGGCGCGCGGTCGATGACGGCGCCGTTGCTGGCGCTCTGCGTGCCCCCGCGGCGCGCGGACGCGGCCGCGAGCAGGACCTTGCCGATGGTGACGAGCGGGCTGCCCGTGGGCACCTTGCTGCGGTAGAACTTGGAGCCGGCGGCGAAGACCGGGATGGAGAGCAGGATGGCGATGGTGGAGATGCCGAACCCCCACTGCCACCCCTTGTTGTCCTCGACCCACACGGCGAAGGTGACGGCGATGAGCGCGCCGCAGGAGAGGCAGAAGACGAAGTAGTTGAAGAAGGTGGAGCGGCCCTTGCGGCCGCGCGGCGTGTGCTCGTCGAACTGCTCCGCGCCGTGCGACGGCAGGGAGCCCTTGATGCCGCCGATGCCCAGAGCCGTCATGTACAGCCCCACGAACAGCATCGCCTTCTTGCTCCCCGACACGGGCTCGCACGGCGCCGCGCCGACAGCCTTGATGCATTCCGGCGGCATCAGCGACGGTGACCGCGCCTGGATCGTCAGGACCACCAAACCCTGCGCACCATCGCGAACATTCAAACATCAGCTTTCAATTGCACTCAGAAATGCACCAAACGGGATGAAAATTTCCTAGTGTAAAATTAAGTTTTTTTTTGAGGGGCCTAGTGTAAAATTAAGTGGGCTTGTCCAAACAAATATGCTTGATATATTGATGTAGGCCATTGGCCCATACGTTCCGGGCCTGACCCAAAATACTAGCATTTCGCTGCCATTCGCTAATGCGAAAAAAACATCGGTCACATGAAGTACTACTACATTGTCTCAAAAAAAAAAGTAGTACTAATACTACTTGCATAATTGCATTATTCTCAAAAAAACATTTTATGCACAATTGCATTGCTACGACATGATTAGATGGAGAACTAGTTGCAGTTAACATATCAGGTTATCATGTCCAAAGATCTGTCAAAAACCTCCATCGAGTAATCGAAAGCGATAAAGCTCCGAGGACCAGGCAAGTGGGCGCCGTGCTACTTGTGGCCGGCCGGCCGCCCGCCCGTGCGCTAGGTCGCTTTGGGCATGGTCCGTGAGCTCGATTACAAAGCGAAGGAGAGGACACCGACCCACTGCAGATAGAGCTAGCTGTTTGACCGGCGATGGGGCTGTGCGCCATCCCGTCGGGTTGTTGTCCAAAATATTTGCTTTGTTTCCGGTCAGCGTTGACTAAAAAATGCATGGCCAAAGGGAGGACAGCAATGCTTTGTTTCCGAAGGATTGGGAGGCTGACTTTGTATGGTCAAACAGCGAGCATGTGATCGTTGCGGATCTTGAGGTCGGAAAGCAAGCATAAGCAAGCGGCCAGCGTGTGATGCACAGGTGCAACCTGCCTAGGCGTCTTGAAGTACCACTGCGAGGAGTACGGTAGACGGTCAAGTGGTTATAATTAGCCCATCACAGCACCAAACAAGTGGCAACTGGAGAGGCAAAGTTTGATGGTAGCCACCCACATGCGCCCCTCCCTCTGGGTTCCTTTCGTGCAGGCATGAATCATGGACCGTATGGCAACAAGTGCTCCATCCGGGGTTTGGTAGTAGAGAGCGAGCACTGAACTCCAGAGTTCCGGAGAAGAGGGTCGACGCGGCACGCACGCACGCACGCACGGTCGCTCTCTCCGTTTGGTCCCGGTCCGATCCTCCGGCCAAGCCACCACCACCCTCCAGGTACCCCCGGCCATCGCCGGACGAGGAGGAGGCTGGGGTCCCCCCCGCACCGGGACTTCCGGCCATGTACGTACGTGACTGACACCGATACGAGAGAGGCCAGCACTGGCGTCCGATGATATGATACGCGACGTGCGCGTCGGTCAGTCTGCCCCCACCCACGCCCAGCGACCGATACGCCGGCCAACAACGTGGCTGGCGCGGGCGGCAACTTGCGCCCGGCCGGTGGCCGCAACGATCTTGTCGTTGCCCGGCCGGGCCGTTGGGGTGTGCTCTCCTGAAATCCATCCACGAACATCGGCACGCTTCCGCCAACCACCGGGTCACCTTGCCCTCGCAAGTCGCCAATGACAAAATTATGGCCAGATAATCTATGCCTAGTGTTTGTTTGTTTATTGTATGTATGTATCTCCTGACTCTAGTCCTAAGCTTGTGCCAGTGCATGCAGTGGACTGCAACCAACTACGCTTCGATTAAGTGAGGTCAAGATAAGCAGATGCTTGATACGTGAGAGTGAGACAGTGAGGTCACGAACGATCGCGTGCCCGCCTATCGCTCCTACCGGCCCATGCCCATGCCCATTCTCTTCGCTATCGATCGGCTGATTCCATTTCCAACAACAACAACAAGAAGAAGGGTCCAACGGGTGTGGACGGACAGATGCCACGGCTCAGAGAGCCGGAAGTGCTTTAGCATATGGTGGTGGCCAAGGATTAGTCCAATCGTGTCGTGGCATCATCGCGCACACAAGGAAGGCAAAGAAGATCTTGTGCGATGGATGGTAACCCAGTGATCGGGTCAGGCGAGTGGTGCGTGCCTGACGGGACGGTCAGGGCGGCGGCGGATTGGCCAGGCGGCCGCCAGAACGAGATCGCGCGCACACACGGGGGGCGCCACGGAATCGGATTGCCTGTTGCCCCCGAGGGTTGTT
>NC_041393.1:491539251-491548029 GCF_002162155.2 Triticum dicoccoides | reverse complement strand
TACTACTACATCAGTTTCAGCTCGCAGGTTTACGATGTGGTGATCCTATTTAACAGGAGTATGCGGGAGGGTGCGTGTGATAAATTGGCAAAGCTGGTTAAACAGAACATTATTTTGCAAAAAAAAAAAACAGAACATTAGAAAAGTTGGTTAGGCACTGTAAGCAATGGAGTCTTTTGTCTTTTGAAATGAAGATTTTTTTGCTAGCACAGTTTTTCCTAGCTCCCCCACTACACTGCACTGCACTATAGCTGCTTCTTTTGCATACTTTGCTTGCTATCATGATTGGACAGACAAAATGTGCGTCAACACGACTGGGCCATGGAAACATCCCCTGTGTCGAACGGTTACTGATGTAAACGACCGCACATAGCGACCGCTCTAATCGTTTTCTCGCGTACAATTATGTTCCACTTGCATCGCCTGCCCATGCGATCCACCACTCACGTCCCTGTACCCTCTACGTCGTACACACCCGCATCCATCACGCCCATATAAATGACGCACGTTTTAACACGCCGGTCCTAGCGAAAAGTCTCCTGACGGCCCACATGTCAGGGTCCCGGGGGGACGTATATAACACACGAATAAGAGAAAAACCGCAACATGGATATTGTTGCCTCACCGTCACCAGACCACGACAACTTAATCCGAGCTAGCGATCGAATTAGCAGCCTACGCATGGCATGGCATGAGCAGGCCAAATCAAGCCCATCACGGCCTGCCCCCGGCTATAGCTAGCTAGTACGTCGACGTATTGTATAGCCTAATGCATGCTGTCACAGTACGCAGGACGTGATTAGCTAGTGAGTACACTATCAGAGTACGTAGTTCCCTTTGACCCAGGCAATCTGACCTGATCCTGCCCATGCATGCATCCTGTTCTTGGACGGCGAATAAAGTTGATGGCTACAATTAATCATTGGCCTCTCATTTCCCCCTCCTAACCTAGTACTAACCCAGATCGCAGGGAAACTACGTGCTCCAGTTGATCCATCTGTGGTGCTCCGTGTAGGGCCGGGTCTCTATATAATTTTAACAGCGAAGATCTATCTCGGACCAGACGGATGGATCCGTGAAGTGCGCCTAGCCTATATATGCAACACATGCACCACATGTCGAGGATCAAAATCGGGGTTATTATTTGACGTGATGGGCTATTAAATCTCGCCACTGTGGTTATCTCCGGACAGGTGTCGCCACTTCAACGTAGCTTTGTGTTTTAGTGCTTGGACCCATCATCCATCGTGGCTTCATTATTAATTGATTAGTGTATGATCCTTTCGGCAGCTTAAGGAGAGATTCTAGTTAAACGGTCAACATGCATGTCGTACGACGTGTACAAAACCGGTCAGGGCGAAAAGGAAAAGTGAAAAGTCAATTCGGCGACGTGGCGGCACAGCTGGACAGAGTATTCCTGTGTATATCTGCCAGCTCGGAGATATGATAAGGACGGTATTAACTATATCTACTATATCCGGAAACGTCGATCTACCACCATGAGTCTGTCTATGATAGCCTACAAAAGCTTCTTTTTTTTCTTCAATATTAATTGTATCTACGTATATCCAGAAACGTCGATCTACCACGTACGATGAGTCTATTATAGCCTACGCAAGAGTTTCTTGTCGGTGCATGGATGCATGATGCGAATTTATCAGCAAAAAACGGACCGGCCAGGCAACAACTATTACTGCCAAAGATGGGGATGGCAGGTAGTGGTAGAAACTTAGATATTTCGCCGGGGGTGCATGCGTGCGTACCATGAACTCGACGAAGGCGCTGATGAGGTAGACGGCGTAGGTGGTGCAGACGGCGTCGGAGAGGAAGCCGCCGAAGAGGCCGAGCAGGAAGGCCGTCCCCATGAAGTTGGTCACCGTCGTGGCCGACTGCGCCGGCGAGTAGTGCATGGACTTCATCAGGTACGTCACCAGGTTACTCGCGTTCGCCAGGAACGCCAGGTTCTCAAGCACCTCCGCAACTGCACGCAGGAACCATAACTTTGTCAGCGATCATAGCACGTGTGATGCATATTACGTATGATGAAACAAATTTTGATCCTGCTCAGATTAACCACTAGGTTACAAGCAGGGGCGGAGCTAGACGAAATCCGAGCGAAAGAACAGCTATGAACGTAAGGTGAAAAACAATTCACAAGTTGGTTCATAGATACTCCCTCCTTCCGGAAATACTTGTCAGAGAAATGGATGTATCTAGACGTATGTTAGTTCTAGATACATCTATTTTTATTTATTTCTTCGACAAGTATTTTCGGACGGAGGGAGTATTTCTGAGTGGGCAAAATTAGCATATGTAAGCTGCAGCCGCAGCATGTGCGGTACAAAATACTAGACATACAAAGACTTACACGCTTTTACACGCTCCTTCCATCTAACAACCAATCACAAACCTCTCCTCCCCTGATTTTCAGGGAGGTGGGCCGCCCGCTCACCTATTAACCAATCAAGGTTTACCATTCTGTAAAAGCCTGTAAATCGTTTGTCCGTGTAGCATTTCCGCGTGCGGTAATAATTGACATAACGCCCGCATTACATGGGTGGCTTTCCCGGCGCGGGCCGGCCAATCTGCTCGCCGTTACCGCCTTGCGATTCGTGCCGTTTTTAATGCGCCCGTTTTCGGACGGCCCGCGTCCCGCTCGGGGCGGGCGGGCAGGCGGGTAAAAAGCGAAGCCAAAAAAAAAGGAAAGTCTTTTTGACGCCATCATGCCTTCGTCCTCAACCACCAAAGCGAGAAACAGAGGCCACTCTCGCTCACAAGCCGGCTAGCTTCTCCTCTCCTCCACACACGCGAGAAGCAATGGAGGGCCCCGCTCGTTTTCTTTCTTTCTCGGAACCAGGTCGCATCGTACGGGAGGCTTCTAGAACGGCGGGCGGGAGAGAGAGAGAGAGATCGCCGTCCCGGCACAGTGACGGAGCAGGGGCCGTCGGTTTCGCGGGGCGCATTGGAGAGCATGGATTCGAAGGCTCTTCCAAAAGCGCCATGAACTGTAGCTCGGCGCAAGTTGTGTCTGCCCTCTTGGCATGCAACTTGGCGGCAGGTAAAGGTGCCCAATTCCTGCCCAAGTTGCACGAACCCGGGAAACGGATGGAAACGCACGGCCTGCGAAAGCAAGAAATCAGGGGAGGGGGAGGAAAGGTAGGTAAGGGAAATGGAGATGGAAATCAGAGAGAGGTCGGGTCGGGTGGGGCGGCGGAGAGGGAAGGCTATGGAGCACTACATGCCCGAAAGCGGGCAGATCAGATAGGGAAAGGGCGCAGGTCCGATCAAGAAAGGAAGGGGACGAAAGGGAAGGTGCGTGCGGTGGCTTTCAGGATTGGGAAAGAGATGGCCGGCGGGGAGGGGAGGATGGACCATGAGTCCATGATGCTTGATGCATGCCCGCGGCGCAGATATGCAGGGGGTGCCCCGGGTATCCTATTCCCGCTTGTGCTCCGTCTCCTTTCCCGCTCCGGTCGGCCCCCTACGTCGCCCTCTGTCTCCCTCCGGCTCGGCCGAGAGGGTTCCGGAAGAGCCTAGAAGGGGTTGAGGAGCATGCATCGCTGCGTGATCGAGAGAGGGAGGGAGGGCGTCGGATTTGCTTACCCAGCACGAAGGAGGCGGCGACCATGCCGCCGTGCCGGCCCTTCACCGCCGGCCGGCTCCTCCAGTCCACGTACCCCTCCCACCGCTCCACCTCCCGCGTTCCGTCCTCCTGCATACAACAAGACCCGACAGATCAACACCGACAGCAACAGAACAAGAACTGCCGCATCGGCTCCAAGGAGATCGATCGATCGGTCGACTCACCATGGCGCCGCCCGCCATCAAGCCGCGGCGTGCGTGTGTGTGTGAACTCTCAAAGTCTGAAACTCTGAACTGCCGGATGAAGAGAGGAGGCCGTTCAGGAAGGCTCTCAGTCTCAGGGGAGCGCCGTGTGTTGTGTGTGACTGCCTGGCTGACGGGGGAGGAGGGGCACGGTGGCGTATTTAAAAGTGCGTGCGGACGGGGGAGAGAGCGGGTGGCTGGCTGCGCCGCTGGTGCCGGAGGGGCAGAACCGTAAAACGGCGCCACCCCCAGCCCACAGGGGCGGTTGACGGGGACTCGAGGGCACGCAGAGACGTCCATCTCAGCTCAGCATGCCCCTCTTCCTCCTCTTGCGCGACGCAATATTGTCTTCTTCTCGTGCCGCACGTTTTTCTATTTTCGTTTTCTCGTTTCCATTTTCCATTTTTCTTTCATTAATGGGGTGCATTTACAGGGATTATCTGGACTGATACGGCGTAGTATATCCAGCTGTATTCGGTGGGTTTGTAAATGAGCACGTGCAGGGATGCATCGTGCAGGGTTTGTAAATGAGCACGTGCAGGGATCAAACATGAAGGATGATGTTTGATCGAAAACGCTAGGACGACCTACTTCGACATGCTTTGTCAAGCGCGCAGTGAGCAAGCGCCAGTGATAAGAGCATCTAAGGCCGGGCCTCTCATACCCTTTTCAAACCTCTGGGCAGCCCGTCTGTTCATTGACCGGTTAAAAAATCGACCCAAACGAACCTCACAAACCGTGAAAAAATGCCGGGCTGTCCGGCACCTCTCATATGCAGCCCAAATATGAGGCGGATATGGACGGCCTGGGCACGATCGGGCAGGCCGTCCGGTCACTGACCTATTTTTGCCATTAATGATGCACTATAGGTGCGCCACTATTACCACGCCATTAGTAACAAATATTAATGGCGCACATTTAGTGCGCCATTACTATGGCTAAAAGTGCGTCATTACTATCTGACTTAGTAATGACGCACCACAAGTGTGCCATTACTAACCATTTTTTTCAATTTTTTTCCTCAATCACCCATCCTCACACTACTCCAACCCGAGCACGCTTAACTTTGCAGTTCTATCCAACCCCAGCACCAGCTCACTTAACAGGCACTTGTTGATATATCTATCATATAAATCCTATTAAACCTTGTTGATGTGTAGGACTTTGTTCATGTTCATGAGTGTGATGAAATTTTGAAAAAATATTTTAAACTTCCCCGTCATATTACGTATCATATTTTGAAAAAAATTCCAAAAGCAAAATTCGAAACCAATTTCTTTTTCTGTTACTAGTGGCACACCTAGCAAAAGGTGCGCCATTACTAACTTTGAATTTTTTTTTCTGTTTTTCACCCTCTAGATCTTAAAAGCCCCGTATCATTTATTCTGCTAGGTTTTTGGGGATTCTAAAAATCTTCAACGGGGTCCCGTATCTTTTCGAGTAGATGATTTTTCATATTAAAAAACTTTTTAATCCGAGTTCGTATGCAAAAGTTATGCCCATTTTACAAATCCAGAGAGATTTTGCAAATAAAATCGAAATCCATATTTGTAAATTTCACCAATAAGTAGACCACATATCACATGAGAAACTTATTTTTTTGACATTTCCATCATTTTTTTTATTTTTTTTAAACTGAAAAGGCGGTCCACAGGGGGTGCATTCGGTGGAATTTTTGTCGAAGTTAGTAATGGCGCACCGTGGGTGTGGTGCGTCATTACTAGTTAAACTAGTAATGGCGCATAATCCCCGGGTGCGTCATTACTAGTTTTGAAAAAAAATTGTTAGTAGCGGCGCACCGAGGGTGTGGTGCGCCATTACTAGTTTTGGAAAAAAAATTGTTAGTAGTGGCGCACCGAGGGTGTGGTGCGCCATTACTAGTTTTGAAAAAAAATTAAAAAAAATTGTTAGTAGTGGCGCACCGTGGATGTGGTGCGCCATTAGTATTTGAAGTTTAATGGCGTAACTATATATGATGCGTCACTGCTATATAGCAGTGGCGCACCACGTACGTGGTGCGTCATTAATGTCCATATTAGTTATAGCCATTTTTCTAGTAGTGGAACACGGACCTCTCAAACCGCGAACAAACGCCCGGGTAGACAGACACCCCTCATATTCAGCCCAAATATAGGACAGATATGGGCGGTCCGGGCACATCCGGGCAGGCCGACCAGTCACTGACCAGTAAAAAAATCCACCCAACTGGACCTCTCAAACCGCGGACAAACGCCCGGACTGACCGGTACCCCTCATATCCAACCCAAATATATGGCGGATAGAGGGATGGCCCGGGCATGCCCGGTCGCGTCCACTTGACTGGCCTGACCCACCACCGACCCCACAAAAAACCCCAATCCGGGCGGCGAGATCAAACCCTAGCTCACTCTATCCCTTTCTCTTGCTCCGTCCACTCCTCTTCCTCTCCGGTGCCGATCCCATCCACCACGATGAGCAGCTTCGGCAGTGACTCCGGCTCGGAGCTCGACTACAAGGAGGAGATGGCCCTCCGCATTACGCTGGAGTGGTCCAAGGTGAGACTAGCGGCAACTTTGGATCTGGAGCGTCACTGCAACTCCCGCGTCGGCGGAGCGCGGATACCGGAACTAGACCTTCCCGGCCCGTACGCAACGACGCAAGGACGCTAGAGCTGGACCTTCCCGGCCCGCCGGCTGGACCTTCGGAGTTGGAGACGCGTCGCGAGAGGCAGCGTGCACGGGAGAGGGACGCGCCCGAGCAGTCCGGGTGCAGCCGCCGCAGGACGGAGCCAGACGCTGACGAGAGGCGCGCATCTCCTCGCATGGGTGTACGGCCACTCCCTCGCGACGGCGGAGACAGACGCTCGCCACCTACGAGGAAGAATGCCAAGGCGTCCCGGCTTGTTATTGAGCAGTCAGAGCGCGAGGCGAAGGAGGCAGCGACGGAGAAGGCTCGGGTGGCAAGGTTGAAGCGACAGCAAGACAGGGCGGTCCGTCGGATGAAGGGGCTCATCATCCTCTCCGACTCCGACTCCGACTGCGGCGACAGCTGCACCTCCTCGTCCTACGACGATTACCCTACACCAGTCGCGGACGCCTACATCCGCGCCCGATGACCGGAAGGGCAAAGGCCCGGTGAGGAAGTGGTGATTCTGCCCCCTCCCTCCTACTCCTTAATGTTTATATATTCTTTTTAGTTGTAGAAGTTTATGAACTTGTCCGGAGACGAACTATGATCTTTTTGGATGTGGTGAAGTATGTTAATGTCCGTTTGCAGCCGACCTTGTGTTCCTTTGCAATCGATTTTTGTTGTTCATTCCGTTTCGGAAAAAAAATTATTGTCGTCATTTGCTCGCGTAGGATAGATCAACGCTTGCATGTGTAGCATGAATAAGGTGCCAGATATCACAATGACAAATATGAGGGATGCCCGATCAATGGGCGCGTCCGCAGGCAATTGAGGGGCCGGATTTGCCAACTCCTGTTGTAGATGCTCTAAGGGGCAAGTTGAGGATTCTTCCACCGGATGCGTACGTCGGCTGATCACTGATCAGGCGCACGCCCTAACGAGCAACAGGAGAAAGCCTGACCGGTCGATGGTTCGTGGGTCGTCGCAGCGAGAGGACTGATCAGCCGCACGCCCGAGCAACAGGAAGAAGCATGCATGGCCTGGCCGCAGTGCTTTCTGCTTCTACTTGCTGTCGACAACGACACTACGCGAGCAACATGAGGATCGGACAGATCCATTGGCTGAAATGTGCGATAGGAGGAATTGGTGGTGCGATCATTCTCGATGGATCTACTCTTTTTTTTCAAGTCGCACTCCTCTGATTCTCCCTTGCGCCTTGTTTGGTTTGGGAATTGAATTTGATCCGTCTACCATATAGTTTCTAAATTTCGTCGCAACGTTTTTTAATATTTCAGATATGGGTTTAATGTTTGGTCTCACCTAGGAAATTCGCAGGGGCGCGCAGGTGCGGGGAACCCACCTGCCAAGCCTACCCGGCCGCTCGACTGCCTCACAATTCGCGAAGTAGCTAGTATGCCGCAAGAGTGCACAGTAAGTTTTAAGTTTCAGTTGTCGAAACATATTATTTTTTATTTGAAACTTGCGATTTTCAAAAGTTTCAGGAGTTGAGACCTAACATTTATTTTCAAAAGTCATCAAAATGGATCTTATTTGAAAGCCCGTGTCACGAGAAACACGAATATGAAAACATAACTTAATTTGGACTTTTTGTTCAAAAGATATACAAGTCTAAAATCGAAAGCCAAAAAAAAAAGCACGCCCGAGGAACTGCATGCCATGGGACCTGCGTGCCATAAGTTCTCTCCCGATATCACCTAAAGTTGGAAGTCTTTTATTTCGTGAAAGAATCATTGCCAGATTTTTAATCTCGTGTTCGACTTTTTCAGTAAGTTTTGGAGTATTTTTTTATTACATGTGTTTGAAAATTTTAATAGGAAATTGACCCCATTTAAGAGTTTTGCCTTAAATTGGAAACTTGTGACACATTTTATCTTATCTGATTTTTTGAAGTCAACCTTATCTAATTTTAACATGTTGTGTCAAGTGGGTCCTAGCTGTTAGGGTACATGTGACGTGCCATGCCCATGGGTTTTGCTGCATGCATTTGCCGCCTGGTCCCGCATCGCTTGCGTTCCCTAGACTACGGCCATGTTTGTTTCATAAGTCCTAGGACTTTTTTAAGTCTCAACTTATAAGTCATAAGTCCCTACCTGTTTGTTTACAGGGACTTATAAGTCCCGAGTCCCTACCTGTTTGTTTACAGGGACTTATAAGTCCATGTTGCACCGCTGCAGCGAAGCTCAGGAGAGGGCCTGTCCGTCGATTGGAGGCACCGCTGCAACGTACCGAGGCAGAACGAACCGAGGCTGGGCGGCGACGGGGCGGCGAACCGAGGCAGAACGAACCGAGATGGGGCGGCGACGGGGCGAGGACGGAGCGAGAGGC
>NC_041393.1:491531244-491539025 GCF_002162155.2 Triticum dicoccoides | reverse complement strand
GGCGGGGCAGCGGCGGGGTGGCAACGGGGCGAGAGGCGGGGCGGCGGCGGCGATTGGACCGAGAGGCAGGCGGCATGCGGGGAACGAGCCTGGAGCGGCGCGGGGTAGGTCCGGCTCAGGATAAGTCCCAATAAGCTCCTCCCTGAGAGTCTTATTTAATAAGTCCCAAATCACCACAATAAGTCCCAATAAGTCCCTTGTGTTTGGTTTAGGTGGGATTTATAGGGACTTTTTTAAGTCCCTAAACCAATAAGTCCCTAGAAACAAACACCCTTTACATGGTCGAGCTTGAACGTATCGTGCCCTACCCATCTTCCGCACGGTGTTTTGCCATTTGAAGCCGAGAACATCAACGGTGTGATAAACAAGCCAAAACCTTACCTTGAATATGCTCATTGAAGATTCTCCTTCCTAGTGTAGCAGGAAAATATTGACAACGCCGCCCCCTTGGCTTTTGCTTCGTCGGCAGCTTCGTACTCTCGGCGTGTTACCACTCCTCCCGTATGAAGCAATTCATTTTGTGTTATCTTGCTTCGTTTTTTCATCATTGTAAGGATTGGGAGTGCTATATAGGTTCTCTTTGTGATTTTGTAGGCCACGTTGAAGATAGAGCTAGTAGAATGTATGGCCGCCGGAGTGGAAGTTTCGAGTAGTCTAGCTAGCTATAAATTGGGAGATGCTCTCATAAATTATCCGTCACGTGTTTTATTTCTTTTGAAATTCAGCCATGGGGTCGGATGATCCTATGGGTGAGGACACATTGAAGACGAACATAAATCCAATTTACTTTAGGCTTACGGTACTCATCGGTCGGCTGGTCTTTGGCAAAGATCGGTCGAGTCCGGAGCCGTCCTATGCATCTGATGTTTATAGTGTGATCATCCCTTTTCTCTTCACATTCTTCATTGCAACATGATCCATGTTACAAACCTCATTGCCAACATGACCTATACTGCAAACCTCGTTGCAACACAATCCATATTGCAGAAGCACCACCGGCAGGTCCCCCTTTGGAGCACCTCCGGCTAGTTATAGCTTCATCCATTTTGGTTGCCGTCAATCGTCACCGTCGGTGCCGTACTTAGCTGGCCAAATCTTCTACACGCCATTCTCATTCAGGTTGGCGATGGATATGCCCGGGCATGCACGGTTCACCGTACGTACGTACCACACGAGAGAGTTCCAAAGGAAATGTACAGCCGTATATGTATACGGCACAGGGTGCATCAGTTCTGTCACAGTACAGCCGTATATGTATACGGCACAGGGTGCATCAGTTCTGTCACATACGGCTGTACATTTCCTCTGGAACTGGGCGCATCAGTCCGTGCATGTCTTTTTCTTGTGCGCCTGTGCCGTGGTAATCGGAGGAGATATGAATGAAGGACCGGTCGCAGTACATGGGACTGCTAATCGAAATGACATAGACAATTCCTTCTGCCCCTGACTGTTAGGTGACGTTGAAAGCTTCTTTCTCAGCCAGGACATTTCTTTTTCTTTCTTTTTGCGAATACTCAGCTACTCCCTCTGTCTCATAATATAAAAGTGTTTGTGTCAAAAACGCTTTTATATTATAGGATGGAGGGAGCAGAACATTTCAATCGTCCTTATCTTTATTCTTACCAAAAAGGCTTTCGCCCCGCTTTATAAGTAAAGCAAACCGCCACAAGACATACAACCACAACAGGTCCACACACACACCACCCAAGTACCACAACAAAGTATTAAGGTTCTGCTGAGGGCACAGCTCAACAAGCCCAGAAGAAAGAGAAAAAACAAAGCCTGCCCAGTGCAGGCGATCTAGTCAGGCTCCGGCGGAGGCGGCGGCGGCGGGGGCGACAGGCGGACGGCCATCGAGCGGAGATCGGCGATGAAGGCAGAGATGGCGTCCCGATCCAGGGGGCGGCTAAGCGGCCGCCAAAGCTGCAAGAGACCCGAGAATTTGTAGAGAGCATCAGTAGCGCGACGAAGAGGAGTACGCTGGATCACTAGCTTATTGCGAACGGTCCAAAGCGTCCAGGCAAGGACCCCAACCTCGAGCCACCTAATGTGGCGAGAGGACGAAGGGGACAATTGGAGTTCAGCAAATAAGTCCGGGAAATTGGTGTGGCACCAACTCCCACCGACAATCTCGCGAAAGCAGCTCCAGAGGAACCGGGCGGAGACGCAGGCGAAGAAGATGTGGTTGGAGTCCTCGGGAACAGCACAGAGGGGGCAGATACCAGTGCCCGGGCCATTACGCTTGCGGACCTCCACACCGGACGGGATCCGTCCACGGATCCACTGCCACATGAAGATGCGAATCTTCAGGGGGACGCGGACGGACCACACCATCGATAGGGGGAGGGGAGTGGAGGAGGGGGCAATGGCCAAGTATAGCGATTTAGTAGAGAACTGGCCTGATGGCTCCAGGTGCCAGCGCACAAGATCCTGATCCCCATCCACCACCGGCTCATGCAGAGCAACACAGTCAAGCAACTCACGCCAGGCGGCGGATTCCGCCGGCCCAAATGGCCGACGGAAAGCGAGGCACCCTAAGTCAAGAAGGGCCCTATCAACAGAGATCATGGGGTCGACAGCGATAGAGAAGAGGGTGGGGAAGCGGGCCGTAAAGGGAGAGTCGCCGGCCCAACGATCAAACCAGAAGAGCGTCGAGAGGCCGGACCCCGCTGGGATAGAGGTACCAATGCGGAGCACCAGAAGAAGCTCGACGAGGGACTGCCAGAACTGAGAACCTCCCGATTTCTGGCAGAAGTCAATGGGTTGACCACGCAGGTACTTATTCCGGATAATGTCCAGCCAGAGGTCACCATGACCCTGCGTGATACGCCACAGCCACCGAGATAGAAGGGCAATATTCATCCGTTTAGAGCACATGATGCCCAATCCACCCTGCTCCCTGGGCTTGCAGATGTCAGGCCAGCTGACCATGTGATACTTCTGCTTGCCATGCTCGCCAGCCCAGTAGAATCAAGTCTGGATTTTGACGATCTCCTTATGGAGAGATTCATGGAGGCTGTAGAAACTCATAAGAAACAAGAGGAGGCTGGAGAGGGAGGAGTTGATAAGGATAGTCCAGGCCGCCTTGGAAAGCCACCTCCCCTGCCAGGGCTCGCATCTGGTCTAGAGCTTGGTCACGGAGGGGCGTAGGTCTGCGACAGAGAGGCGCGAGTCACTAATGGGCGTCCCAAGGTAGGTAGTGGGGAAAGAGCCCATGCGGCAATTAAGTCTGTTGGCAATGGTCACAGACTCAGCGGGGGAATATCCCATCACCATAACATCGCTCTTATCGAAGTTGATCTTGAGGGCCGACATCTGTTGGAAGCAAAGAAGGAGGAACTTGAGGTTGGTGATGTCCATCTCCGAGCCTTCGACCATGATGATCGTGTCGTCAGCATACTGGAGGATGGAGATTCCCGAGCCCCCAGAGAGGTGGGGGGTAATACCTCGGATGTGGCCCGCGGCTTTAGCCTTATCGAGAATGGAGGCCAAAGCGTCCACGACCATATTGAAGAGGAACGGGGAGAAGGGGTCGCCTTGGTGCACCCCACATAGGGTAGGGAAGAAGGGACCGATCTCGCCGTTGATGCTGACCGCCGTGCGACCGCAAGAGACCATTTGCATGACTCTTGTGATCCACCGGTCGTCAAAGCCCTTCCGAAGAAGGACTTCCCTAAGGAAGGACCAGCTAACCGTATCATAGGCTTTGTGAAAATCGATCTTCAGAAAGACCGCCTTCAGGCGCTTGACCCGGACCTCATGAAGAACCTCATGAAGCACCAGGACACCATCCAGGATGTACCGACCCTTAATGAAGGCTGATTGGTTAGGGTGGGTAATCCGATCTGCAAGCAGGGTCACCCTATTGGCGTACCCCTTGGCCAGGATCCGGAAGATCACGTTAATGATCGTAATCGGGCGGAACTGGCGGATGTCAGTCGCCCCAG
Organism: Triticum dicoccoides; assembly: GCF_002162155.2. Taxonomy (NCBI): domain Eukaryota; kingdom Viridiplantae; phylum Streptophyta; class Magnoliopsida; order Poales; family Poaceae; genus Triticum; species Triticum dicoccoides. The sequence continues at coordinate 491,535,078 of NC_041393.1, read as the reverse complement.
GGACCTTGGGGATGAGGGAGATGGTCCCGAAGTTGAGGCAGCCTAGGTCAATAGATCCCACGAAGAATTCATCAAAGATGGCCATGACCTCTGGTTTAATCACGTTCCAGAAGGTCTGGAAGAAAATGACCGGAAGACCGTCCGGGCCCGAAGCAGAGGAGGAGTTCATACCCTTGATGGCCTCCCAGACCTCCTGCTCAGAGAAGGGGGCCGTCAGGGATGCGTTCTCTGCGTCAGAGACAAGTTGGGCGCCGGCCCAACAATCAGGGGCGAGGGAGATGCCGCTCCGAGGAGCGGGAGAGAAGAGGGAACGATAGAAGCCGTCGACATGGGAGCGGATGTCCCGGGGGTCCTGGAGGAGGGTTACCCCATCCCAAAGGCAGGGAATGGTGTTGCGTCCACGGAACCCGTTGGCAATCGCCTGGAAGTAAGCCGTATTCGCGTCACCCTTCAGGACCCAACACTGAGCGCCCCGAAGGCGCCAATAGGCTTCCTCATCGGTGTAAATCACGGAGAGCTGGTCTTCGAGGTCATAGCGGGAGAGCCACTCGTCCGTGGAGAGACCCACCGCGTCAGCCCGAAAATCAAGGGCCTGGATCGCGGTGAGCAACGCCTTCTTACGCTCCCTGGCGTCACGGCCCAGGTTGGCCCCCCAGCCCTTCATAAATTGCCGGTCACGCTTCGCATAGAAGTGCCACGCGTCAATAGCAGAAGTGGGGCGAGGGTGGGGGTGGGCCCGAGCCTCGATCCACCGAGCACCGACGGTGTCGGTAAACCCGGCCTGGGAAAGCCAGAAGGTCTCAAACCGGAACCGAGGGGGGATCGGCGGACGCTCGTCCGCGGAGAAGAGGAGCAAGGGGACGTGGTCGGAACCAATCCGGGTGATGGCGCGAAGAGAGGCTAGGGGGCATCGGAGGTCCCATTCCGGGGAAACTAGGACCCTGTCCAAGACGGACAGGGTCAGGGAGGCTTGTCGGTTGGTCCAAGTAAAACGGGCCCCAACCCGATCAATCTCCCGGAGGGCGAGGTCGGCAATGAAGTCGTTAAACATGTCCATCCGGGCAAAGCAAACATTGCCATTGTTCTTGTCCTCCGCAACGCGCAGCAGGTTGAAGTCGCCCCCGACAACCACGGGGAGGGAGGCGGCCGAGATTTTCCGGTGGAGCTCCTCCAAGAAGGAGGCCGACCTACTATGATCGGCCGGTCCATAGACAATGATGATCTCCCACTTGAAGTTGAGCGACCTCTCGAAAAGCTCCATGGTGACGAAGAATTCGCCCCTATCCATGCTGCCCACCTCAAAGGTGGCATCCTTCACACCTAAAAGGATGCCACCCGAGTGGCCCGCGCTCCCACTAGAAGGGAGCCAGTGCCACGCAAAGAGGTGAGAGCTCAGCCGGTCAAGCTCAGGGAGCGCAAAATCGTGACGCATGGTCTCTTGCACAGCCACGATGTCGATGTGCTCATCTCACATGTATTCCACTAACTGGCGGCGGCCGCCATCATGGCCGAAGCCGCGGATGTTCCAGAAGAGGGCCCGCATTAAGGAGCCATTGGGGGCTGCTTGACCCTAGAACATAGGAAGCGCTAAGCGCACGAAGGGCCGCCGTGCGGGAGCGGGTGCGTCCCCGAATCTCCGGCACGGCCACCGAGGAAGGAGGGGCCGTCGGCTGCGGCCGAGGCGGAGAGGAAGATCCCCCAGACGTAGAGGCGGCTGGGGGAACAAGGAGGGCCGCCCGGGCCTCCGCAAGTTTCCCATCGAGAACCTCACGGGCTCTGATGGCCGCGATCTGGGCGAGAGGGGGGCCAACTTCCCCTCGGAAAATGATCGCGGAGTCGGAGGCCACTTTGGCGAGATGACCCAGCAGAACAGACTCAAGCGCAGAGAAAGAACAAGACGAAGCAGAGGGGGGAATGGAGGGCGTACCTGGCTCCAGGTTACGGGCGGCAGCGCGGAGCTCCGCCTGCTCGGGGATGGGCAGCGCCGGGCTGCCCTCAGGGTGGGCAGCGTCCAGCCGAGCACTCCGGCGGGAGGCCACCACTGGGGAGGAGGCCAACCGACTGCGACGGGAGTAGGCGGCAGACCGGGGAGGGGGGGCTGGGCCGCCAGAGGCGTGATGATCCGGGCCGCCCCCGCCCCAGGAGACGACAGAGGGGAGGGCAGCAGTCCCGACCCAGCACAGCCGAGGAAGATCTGGGCCGGGGGTGATGGTGCGGCCAGAGGGGGAGGAGGCGCACTGGGGGCCGGAGAGCAGGCCTCCGAGGGAGCCCGTGGAGACGACAGGGCCGGAGGAGCGTCAGGCTGCGGGGAGGAGACGACGACGGGGGGAGGCGAAGTCGGAGTGGGAGGGACAACCACAGGAGGCATCCCCCCACCCGCGGGCGCCGTCGAAGAGTCGGAGAGCAGGCCGCCGAGCAGGCCGACCGGGGGCAGCACAGGTGGCGGGGACGAGGTGGGGGAGCGCGGGGAGGAGGCCGGGCAGACCACCAGGCCCACATTGGAGATGTCGCTCCCCTCGGATGGCGACACGTCAGAGATCGGCGGGCCATCCACCGGGGGGCGAGAGGCTGCCTGGCGGCCCTTGCCCCTGCAGACGGAGGGGGGGCGAGGGGGATGGGGAGCGGGAGTCCTCGGACGCCCCCTCCTCATCCAAGCGGTGAGAACGAGAGTGGTGGCGGCCGTGGTAGTCTCCGCCGGCCCCCGGGTTGTCACTAGGGGGGCCGACATCGAGGGAGCGGGGACGCCCGACGTGGTTGGGAGGCTCGGGGGCGATCCTGAGGTCAAAGCCCTGGTCGTTGAAGAAGACCCGGACCGAAGTGCGCAGCTTGGAGGAGTCGAGGCACTTGACCTTGACCCGCACCTCCTCCTCCTTGCGCAATGAGAGCTCGTCGACCACCACCACCTTGCCCAAGAGGCGAGACATCTGGCGGATGACTAGCTCGGACCGCGCAATATCTGGGAGACCGGAGATGAGGATCCAGGCGGTGTCGAGGACAGCCACGACCTAAGCGTCGAGTACTGGCTCGGATATCTCGACAACCAGCTGGTTGAGCGCGAGAGTGATCCGGTTACTACGCGTCGCGTAGCCGAAGCTGACGGAGTCGGGGAAGACGACGGAGAAGATGTGACCGGCTGTGGGGGTGACCACCCAGTCCCACTGATGGCGGTAGAGGTGGTTGAGCTCAGCCTCGATCATCTCTGGGGACGCCACCCCATCAACGACCGTGACAATCGCCTGAAGGGAGGGCGACGGAGGAGGGGCGTCCGAGACCTCGAGGAGGAAGAAGCCCAACCCCTCGATCCCATGCCCATACATCATGAGCTCCGAAACCACCGGTCTATCCGGGCACAGAATGGCGGGGTGGCCGGGATCCTTGCAGAGGTAGCAGCACTGGGGGGTGACGCAAGCAACCTGAGAATGCCCCCTCACCCCACAGTTGAAGCATGGGGGGAGAGGGAGATCGGAGAGGGGGCCCGGAGCGGAGGAGGCTCCCGGACCCGCGGGGGGTGGCACGGCCGGAGTGAGGCGGACACCCCGGCGCTTCTTCTTCTTGGCAGGCCCAGGACGGCCACGGGAGGTGCCACCACCATGAGCCGGAGCCGGGGCCGCAGCCCCAGTGAAGGCCGCGTGCGGAGGGACGTAGCGGCGAGTGTCCGGGGTGGGGAGGATACCGTCCCGCGGGTGAGGCGAGGCGACCCGGGCCGGACGGGAGGGGGACGGGGAGCGTTCCCGACGACGGGACGGCGACGGGGAGCGCCGGCGGGCGCGCCAGTCCCCCGACGACGCCCGCGGCGACCAGGACCGCGCCCGGTCATCACGGCGGGAGGGGGAG
>NC_041393.1:491529794-491530317 GCF_002162155.2 Triticum dicoccoides | reverse complement strand
CGAGGGGTGGAGGTGGGCAGGGGAGCGGGACGGGGAAGGGGAGAGGAGGCGGCGGCGCACAGGGACGGGGGCAGAGGGAGACCACGGGGAGGCCAAATCGAGCAGATGCCCCCTCCGCTGGGCCTAGGGCACGGGGTTGGTCCACCCAGATTGGGCCGGCCTGCGAGGGAGGGGGGGCGACCCGCGGTGGGCCGCGCAGGGGCCACCGGGCGCGATGGGTCGGGGCCCAGCAGCCCAACAAGCCCCGCCGGGTGGCCTGTGTTGCGGGGGAGAGCGGGGGTGGAGGGGAAAACCCTACCGGAAGCAGCCAGCGGCGCCGCCGCCGGCGCCGGACCGACGAGGGCAGCGGGAGGGGGCCGGGCGACCCAGGCCGTCTGCACATGGAGCCCGAAGGAGCCGAAATGCGCTATGAACGGCCGGTACGACGCCGGGCGTGGCGACGGGACCGGGAGGAGGGGAGGGAGGGAGAGAGACTGCGGGGAGGAAGGAGGAGCCGGCGGCCGGGCCCCCACCGCCGGCCGGC
>NC_041393.1:491499113-491529574 GCF_002162155.2 Triticum dicoccoides | reverse complement strand
CGTGGAGGGCGGCGGCGGGGCCGCGGCCGGAGAGGCCGGCGGGGAGGGGCGCCGACGGCGCGGAGGCAGAGGCGGCGGAGGGGCCCGCGAAGGCGCCAGCGGAGTCGCACAAGGACCTAAGTTGGTGACGTTCTGTTCAGGCTCAGAGAATACTTCTTAATTGATTGCCGTAGTTATCATAGATTATGTGCAGCTGACATTTTTGTTGCGAATGAAGTGTAGCTGACATATGTATCACAATATTTTGTTAACTTTTTCTGTGAAAAAAACTTCTTTTCATTAAATATCATGGCAATACAAAAAAATAATCAGAAGTAACAATAGTTACATCTATGTTTTGATTTCATCGGTGTATCTTTTGAGTGACTCTTTATTTACACAAAAGATAGGGACTACGACGATACGAGCGTTAAGACGATTCTTGCAGTAATAAAAAACTTCTATAGAAATGAACACATAAGTATTTAACTTTTGTAGAAAAGCACATACTCCCTCTGTTCCTGAATATATGTCTTTTAAGACATTTCAGTATAAACTACATACCGATGTATATAGACGTAGTTTAGTGTTTAGATTCACTCATTTTTCTTCGTATGTAATCCATATTAAAATCTCTAAAAAAGACTTATAGTTAGGAAAGGAGGAATCTTCCTTGGGTGCATCTTATTTGGGATTCTTACTATCCTGATGGAGTGATCACCAATAGGAATGTAGGTTCATTCTGGTGGAAAAGTAGCTGCTCCCTGAATTCAAAACAGTAGCCAAAGGGCAGTTGGGCATAGGAGACACTATTGATTTTTGGATGGACAACTGAGGACATGGCATCACAAGACATAAATTCCCAGAGCTTTACTCCTCTGCCACCAAGGACACATTGAGCATTCAGGAGTTTTTGCAGCAGGCAAACATAAGTGACAATTTCTTCCTCCCATTCTCAGCTCAAGCACACAACCAATTCACAGTGCTTCAGAGCACCCCTGAGTCTCTACAACTTTCAAATCATGGTGATAAATGGACATATCCTTGGGGAACATCTTACTCCTCGATCAAGATGTATAAAGAGCTGACAAAGGGACAACAAGCTGCACCACTTTTTCAAAAACTATGGAAGAATGCAACCATGCTTCCGTACAAGATCTTATTTTGGCTCTTATTGCATGACAGGGTCAATACCAGAAACATGCTTCAACGAAGATCATTTCACTTGCCAACCTATAATTGTGCACTTTGTCAAATGAACACAGAGGAAACATCTCAACATCTTTTTTAGGACTGTGACTTTGCTTTCAATTGTTAGCAATCCCTTTTGGGACACAGACGCAGAGGATCCTCCATCTTTGATGAGGTCTCACTGGCCATTCAGAACTTGCCTACTGCCTTTGCCATGGAAATAATGATTATGGGATGTTGGAACATCTGGATACAAAGAAATGATAAAATTTTCAAGGCAAAACCAGCCACAATCCAAGCTTGGAAAGCCTTACTCAAGACAGACCTTTAGCTTCTGTTACACAGACTGAAAACTAAATTCAGAGATCAATTTTCCAGCTGGATTGAGCAACATTTAACATAATAATGTTAGCTTCAGGATTTAACAAAACAGGAGTGAGTTGAGCCTTTTTTTGTTTCACTTTGTACATATTGTAAACTGTTTATTTTAATGAAAATTCCCGTAGAACGATTGTTCTACGGTTTCGGTTCAAAAAAAGGAAAGGAGGGAGTATATTTAGTTAGTGCAAATAAACATTCATGCATACATGCCTTTGTTCGTGTCCCAAAAGCTTAAGATATTAGGTACCATCAATATACTGTTTAGTCATGCTTCAAGACCTACAATGTCAACAAAGATAACTTAAACAAAATCGAAGGCTGCCTTTTCATTTCTTCTCTCAAAATGTTAGAAACTATGTAACATATAAATTAAAGTTGCATGGTCATCACTCCATGCAACTTTGATTTGGTTGGGTAGGCAGATTGGCCAAGTCAGATGTAAACCTAAAATATCAACTCTCGTCTAATTATTTTTGAAGCTGAAACCATTGCACAATAGTTCTACGTTATTTTCTCATTAAATAAATATGTACAGAGTAAAAGAAAATTTTACAAGCAGATATAAGTCTACAACTACCAGATGCCAGCTCTTTTCTTAACATGAATATTATATATCAGAGCTCAGATATTCAAACTAGGGACACAATCCACTGATTGAGAGTATCTAAATGCCTAGCTTTGGTCCTGTGCTTGACCAACATCAGATCATGCTTAAGTTTAAACTTCCAGGAGAGAAGACTTGGATTTACATTCTTGAAGATTTTTTTTCATTTCTCTGCATCCATATGTTCCAGCATCCTAGAACATTTATGTCCATGGCAAACTCTTTGGGCAGTATTTGCTGGAGTAGAAATACTTCATCATAGCAAATGTTGGAGGGATTTCTCACAATTATCATTGCAGAAAACACAATTGTATGAACTCACGTGGAAGGATTTTCTTTTGAGCAGTCCTCTTGTATTAACTATGTCATAAAGAACCAACGAGAAAAAGATTTTATGCCTAATTCTTCCTGCACATAGTGAGAATCAGGCACACCCATAAGATGCAAATACATTTGCTTGGGGGTGTAGTCTTTTGATTTACAATTGTAAGTCCAACTATCCAATGCTGCAAAGAGATTAGTTTGGTTCATAGTATCCATCAACAAACTATAACTCTTGTCTAATTTTAATTCTTTATTATCAAACATCTACATGCAAGCGTGAACTACCAGAACATTATTAATTAGGAACCGTGCTAGTTTTTCTATGTAGTTAGTTGATGTGATGCCATCTAGTGGAGGTCTTGCCGATGGCGTCAGCTTCACCTCCATGCACAAGATTTCTTACATGCCATCTGTGGATGTATTAAAGGAATAGTGCGCTAGCACCTCTTTCGCTCAGATCATATAAATGAATGACCTATATCTCATTCATGCGCCTATATGTCTTGGAAATGATGGCTACAAGCCACCACAAAGAGAATTTACGAGCATGGGATTGAGACGAACTATAGACTCTTAATCATGGTGGAAAAATCACATTTAGAGCAACATCTCATCATAAGTTATTTAGTTGTCAATTGGCAAAACATCCGCTAGATGGCGTCTTGTCACTTCTAATAAATAGTCTAGGGTTATATGTAAAAGTCAAGACTCATTATGTTTAGAGCATTTCTAGCCATGGGTTTTCCCCTATGTTTAGATCTCCTTTGATCCAAAGGAATTGTATATGTTTTTGGAGGATTTGAATCCTTAGGAATTTTTCTTACATAACCCACTTGATTTGTAGGACTACAATCTTTAGGAAAGATACCAAAGGATTGCTTTGCACTCTATTTTGGAGAAAAAATTACCATCCACTAAAACTTCCTTTTACAATTGTTTTGTTTTTCTCATGGCATCAGGCACTCTCTAGTCCAAATTCTATGGTTGCTAATTTTGTAGATTCAATTGGGCAGGGCACTTCCTGTATATTTCCTATTCTTGCCATTTGAAATTTATGTGAATCAAATAGGCCCCATTCGTTTCATAGGAATGGAGATACTAGAGTTGCAAGTTTTGTTCTCCACATTGGCACGATTACTGAGGATTCTTAGAATTATGCGAGATCTCCTGAAATTTTCGTATGGATTGAAATGGAAATGGCATCTTAATCTTTTACATTTTCTATTCCTAGTCCTAGGATTTAGAAATCATGTAAACCGAATAGGCACTTGATTGTTTCAGGTTTAAAATGGACCATGGAATATATAGTTAAAGGTTCTCTTTCACATAAAAGGCTGCAATGCATGACAAACATGTACCAACCCACCAAATAAAAACTCAAGACGTGTTTGGTTACCTGCATCATTTTTAGGCACTTCGTATACTTATCCCAATTGGGCCTGGTTGAGGTTTCCTGCATCCGCTCAATCCTGCATGTGTTGAAGGGGAGGCATGTTGTTTGGTTGCGGGCTTGTTTCTGAGGAAACACAAGTTTGGTTGTTTGGTCTGCAGGACAATTGTCTGGTAACCTCGTCCTTGATGTGGTGAGGTTACCAGAGGCACACTTATATAGCTAACACCAAGCAAAACCAAGCTAACAGATAGAGGCACACATAAAACTCTTAACCATGCATTAGAACAAGTTTAACATAGTAGGATAAGTTTTAAACCAAACCACACCACATAATATATTCTTAAACCTAAACAAGCAACAAGCAACAGGCAACAGGAGCTCTCTAGACGGTCACAGTGAAGGCTTCGTCGTGCTTCTTGCACTTGGTGACTGTCGGTGTCAAAACCGGCAGATCTCGGGTAGGGGGACCCAAGTTGTATGTCTGAGGATCGATGGTAACAATGATCAAAGGGACACCATGTTTTACCCAGGTCGGAGCCCTCTTAATGGAGGTAAAACCCTACTCCTGCTTGATTATATTCGATGGGTATAGGGGTTACAAGTCGTAATGGATAAACCCTAACTTGGCTAGCCTATCAATGTTATGATCATGCCTCCGGTCTAAAACCCTCTGGTTTATATAGATACCACAGGGGCCTAGGGTTATACAAAGTTCGTTTAACAGAAAGGAAATAGTACATCTGGACACCTAAACTTGCCGTTCACACATACGGGAGTCCCAACCGGACACGAGAGATGGTCTTCTTCCTTGTATCTTAACAACCCATTAGTTCGACCCACATCGAATAGACCGGGCGCCTGAGGACCCCTTAGTCCACAACTCCCTCAGTAGCCCCTGACCAAGTCTTCAATGACGACATGTTCGGCACACAACTTGTCTTTGGCATTGCGAGGCGGGTTCCTCTCCTTGAATAATATACATCAGCTTCCCCTCACAAAAGAACTGTATTCGGCTTTGCACAATTAACACAACCCTTAGCCACGAAGGCAAGATATAAAAAAATAGGAATAGTGTCTTTACTGACAAGTTTTTTCGATGAAGTGTCAGACTTGACCCTTCGAGGTCGAGCCCCCTTGGCCCGTCTTGTCTAAACAGAGATCGTGTCCACTTATTATGGGATTGCTCATCAATAAGATTTGGGTAACCCGACCGATTAGATCGCATGCTCACATTGGGAATGGGCGAGTTTCAAGGCTTAAGTAGGGGGACGGTTGGCATTTTTACCGCCTATAAGAGGGCAACAGATTCCTCCTTTCTTACCCACGCCTTCTCCCAGCCTCTGCCTTCAAATCTTCCAAGCTCCAGCGCCCGAAATAAAAAGCTTTCGTCTTCCCCACCGCCACCACCTCCTCCAGCCATGGCCGGATTCGGTTCCAAGGGCAAGTGGGAGGCCTCCTCTGTCAGGAGAAGGAGGTGAAGAATCTCCGGAGCGCAGGGTACCTGGCCGCAGACATTGCGCACAGGCTCCCTGACGAGGGTCAAATCGTCCCCACTCCGGAGCCCGGCGAAAGGGTCGTCTTCCTCCCCAATTTCCTTAGAGGGCTAGGATTTCCACTCCACCCCTTCATCTGGGGACTTATGTTCTGTTACGGGCTAGATTTCCATGATGTATCCCTGAACTCTTTCCTCCACACCTCGGCGTTCATCGTTGTGTGCGAGGCTTTACTCCACATCCCACCACACTTTGGCCTATTGCTAAAAATCTTCCATGTGAAGCCGAAGGTGGTCGACGCGCAGCATGCGGACCGTGGAGGGGCCATGATAAGCAAGCTTCCCAATGCCACATGGCGCAAAGGGGCCATCATCAAGACCGTCAAGGTCTGGCAGCAGGAGTGGTTCTACATCACCGAGCCGCGCCGCGCCAACTGGGCGACAATTCTGGAGTTCAGATCCGGACCCTCCACGAGGTTCACTTCATGGACCACTAAGGGCCTCGACTGGGGGTCCAGACACTGCAGACGCGTATCACCAATGTGCTGGGCAAGAATGTTGGTCTCACCAATGTGGTGCAGATCATGCTCTTCCATTGCATCCTCCCCTACCAACACCGGGCCTCCCTTATGTGGGAGTTCCATCCGGAGGAGCCGCGGACCCTGGAGCACTTCTTCGGCACAACGCACGAAGGAATATGGAAGCTGCTCTTCAAGGCCCAGAAGAGCTGGCCTATGGAGACCGAAGACGTTGGTCTCGACATCGAGAATCTGGTCACTCCGGTAAGTATTATCTTTCCGAAGATATGTCCGGTCTACATTTTTGATCAGTATGAATCTTATCAGCCCACTTCTTTACAGGGCTGGACAAAGAAAGTGGAGCGGATCAAGAGTCCGGCTCCGTTGCTCGAAGGCACAGACACTCCCCAGCTGGCGGAGATGCCGGTACCGGTGCCCTACCAGGTGCCGGAGAAGAAGGGCAAGGAGCCCAAGGGTGGGCCCCGCCACAGAGGTCCTTCAGACGCTATGTCCGGAGGGACCGAGGTTGTCTCCTCTCATGAGGAGGATGAGGAGGAAGAGGAGGAGGATGAGGTGGAGAGCGACTCCCCTTGCAAGCTAAGGAGGAAGAAGAGGACGACCTCCGAGAACCTGGAGGGGGGCGACGCCGAAGAGGAAGAAGATTACCCTCTCGGTCAGTTCGGACTCGGAGTCCGAACACAACCCGAGGAGAGCCTCCATGGTGAAGCCCTGGGCCGAATCATAAGTATCAAAATCTTACTGGTTCGGTTTCCGCTTACCCGCCTCTGTTATATAAGTTATATCTTTGTTTGCTTTTCAGCCCTCCACGCGATATCCCGAACCCCTCGTCTTCGTCGGGGAACTCTCTAGCGCCTGAAGAGGCGGAGAGTGATGAACCATCGCCAGCCCCTTCCCCTACTGCTATGGAGGACAATGAGGTGTCGTCCCAAAGGACTTCTCCTGGCCGAGGTGGGGCGGACGATGCTGTCAAGAAGGTGTCCGAGGTTAATGCCGCAGACCGGGGGACAACGACCCCCACGACCACCAAGGGTGGAGCGTCTCAATAGTTCGGGCCCCCGCCGAACACCGCCCCGGAGACCAATGCGGCTCCGGGTTCGTATTAGCGTCCCCCTTCGACAGAGGGGGAGGAGCAGCAGCTCCATCGGTGGCCTCCATTAATCTTGAGGCCGCTCACGCTCTGGAGGAAGCGCTGCAATGCGGTTCCATCGTAAAAGAGCACCGCACCCTGATGGGTGCGGTTATGGAGAAGGTTCAGTCTGCAAAAAGTGGACTGAATGAAGCCTTCAACAGCCTACTGACGGGCTTTGAGGTATGCGATGTAATTCTCTAACAAGTTTTTCATATAAAAGAATGAACCAATGTATAGACAGTAGCCCCTGAGACTCTGTCCGGATTAGAACAATCCGAACAAAGGATCCCAAAACAAATTACTAATGTACTGTGCTAATGTGGGAGACATGCATCCATGTTGGCGGCTACTGCCCAAGCCATAGAGGTTTCCGAGCTCATTCGAAAGCTTTGATTAGTCGATGAGGAGCTCGACCGTGTCAACAAGCGGTTTGATGAAACGCAAGGTATGCGGTACTTACATACCAGAAGTTCTATGTGTATTAATTCTTTTAACTTATTGAATTTCATGATTATAATCATAGTTGGCGCAGCCGAGGTCGAGTCCCTCAAGAGTGCGCTTGCCCAATCCAAAAAAGAGGCAGAGTTGGAGGTGGAGCAAACTACCCACCAAAAACATGAGGCTCGGGTGGGTGAAGTCGAGCAAGAGCTCAAGGACGCCATTACTAAGTGTGAGTCCTTGGAGCAGAAGACTTCAGACCAAGCGTCCGAACTTGTCAAGGCTCTCCAGGATATTAAGGAAGCCCGAGTTAAGTCCCAGAGCGCCCGCCAGGAGATCCAGCACGCGAGGTAGATAGCAGCTGGTAAGGCTTTTCTTCTGCAGAGTAAAATTGCAAGTAGGAGATACATCTTGCTGACCCGAGTTTGGAGTTCTCCAGGCGAGTTTGCGGATCTGCCGAGGAGTGTTTCTGAGGTTGCGGAGTTCTTCTGAGCCAAAGAGGGGAGCTCGACGGAGAAGCTGTTTTGGTCGTAGTATCTTGCGCCAGAGCATCCAATGCCCCTTAGCGATTAGCTAAAGCAGTTGACCGAGCTACATAGGGTGGCCAGCTTGGCCATGAAGGCCTTGATAGTCCAGCTGTGGCTAGCTGAGCCCATGGCCAGCAGCTACTTCGGCCTTGTGAAGCGGCTTGTCAATGCGCATCCTCGGATCGTCACCACAAAGCGGTCGGCCTGCATAGAAGGTACCCGGATGGCCTTCGCCCATGTCAAGATGCAGTGGGCGAAGATGAAGGCCACCGAAATTGCAACCACAGGGCCGCCCGAAGGCAAGGATCACCGGAGGCCGAAGAGGTACTTCAACTAGGTTCTCGAGGGTGCCCGAATTGTAGAGGGCCAATGTTCAAAGGATATCATATTTGAGTAGTGGAGTTCAGGTTGTAAAAACCATGTAATGAACTCATGATGTGAAATGTCTATGCTTTGGTCTTTTGTTTTGACTAATTTATCCTCCTGTGTGGCCATTTATTTACAAGTCTGAAAGTTACCAGTCGTCGGCTTCTGCCCCCATGTAGATATTACAGGGGTGTTCGGGAACGCATGGCCGCACTTTATCCAACATATTGGTCCTGTATAGGAGGCATCCTGCGAGACGAACTAGGCAATCAGACTATGCGGTTTTATTACTTTCACTTAGACATAGGAGTCCATCGGTGGGGCTAAGTACTAGCCCCTACTGTGTGAATGACAATCCGGATTACAATGCCTTTGTAACATGGCTGGTCGAATCCCAGCCCCTCGTATAACATGGTATAAATCGCGAACGATTTGAAGTATAACACTAAATCACCAGATTGCTGACCCGCTCTCGCATATCATGACAGTCAGTTTTCGGCTTTCTCTACTAAGGTACTAGACCAAACGACCCAAAAATACAATCGCATTAGTTCTCCCTTTACTACCTTAGCCGAACTTGCGAAACGTAAGGTGACAAACACAGGAGCCGGGCAACCCAACTATAGACCAAAGACATGATTCGGAGCCGATGCATATAGTGCAATATCCGGGACGCCGAAGAGTTCCCTATAGGTGTTCGGACTTTAAGAGTTTCCGGGGCCGAAAACAGCCCCTGGTACGAAGGCCGTGCCGAAAACGCGTATGTCAGACGAAAGCAAGGAGGGAATATGGATTATGATATGATGTAAGTACCAAACCAAAGGTGGTGATCATCTGCATCCTTTACATGCTTATCAGTACGTTGAGGCGTGTTTCGACAAACAATGCCATAAATATTGAGGTCATTTTACATGCCTAAAAATTTACATAAGGGAAAGTCTAGCACAGGGCCTAAAAATAATCGTTCGAAGACTCCAGTGTTGCCCTACCGCACGTCTGCGTTGTTTCTCCTTAGTAACGAATCCTTTGACAGGGGTATTTGATGGTTGTCCATAACGAAGGGGAAAGCTAGCCTTGAAAGGGTCCCTGGTGCAACCATATAGTAGATCGGGCTCTTAATGAACCTGTAGTGAAAAAATGTATAAGGTCCAAATAGGGTTAAGCCGTACTATACACTTTTTCCACACTGTGCCTCTAGCATTACCCAAGGTATCTTGAATGCGTAGTTATGTACGCGCGGTATGTAGGCCGCAACCTTATGGGGCAATTAGCGGAGGCCGAACTGCTAATCGAGGTCCGGATTCATCGAGTTATCGCAGTAATGCACGGACCGGACTCGTTTAGAGGTGTCATTGGTTTTAATGTCTGACGAATTATTCAACTTAATGAGTCCGCCATACACCTCGGCTGCAAGGGCTGCGGTGTGCTCCTCAGTATGGAGGGAGAGCTCCATATTTCCATTGACAGTAATAACACCACGTGGTCCGAGCATTTTAAGCTTCAAATAAGCATAATGCAGGACTGCATTAAAGCGGGTGAAAGCAGTTCGCCCGGGCAGTGCGTGATAACCACTGCGGAAGGGGACGATGTCGAAGATCAGTTCTTCCTTTGGAAATTGTCTGGGGAGCCGAATACTGCCTTCATTGTTAATGAGCCCGTACAACAGGCCTCCACGCTAGGTATCACACCTTTAAAGGTTGTGTTACTAGGCTTGATTCTTGATGGGTCAATGCCCATCTTGCGGATAGTGTCTTGATAAATCAAGATGAGACTGCTGCCGCCATCCATAAGGACTCTGGTGAGATGGTATCCATTATTGATTGGATCAAGTACCAGGGCAGCCGAATCCCCGTGTCAGATACTGGTTGGGTGATCCCTGCGATCAAAGGTGATCGGACAAGCTGCCCATGGATTGAATTTTGGGGCAACGGGCTCTATAGTGTAGATGTCCCTTAGTGCGTGTTTATGCTCCCTTTTAGGAATTCGAGTGACATAGATCATGTTCACTGTTTTCACCTCGGGGGAAAACTGCTTTTGACCCCCGGTGTTCGGCTGATGGGGCTCATCATCTTCCTCGCTCGGAGGTCCCTTTTCCTTGTGTTCAACATTTAACTTACCGGCCTGTTTGAAAACCTAACAATTTCTGTTGGTGTGGTTAGCAGGCTTGTCGGGTGTGCCATGAATCTAACAGGGACTCTCAAGGATTTTGTCCAAGTTGGATGGACCGTCCTTGTTGCCTTTGAAAGGTTTCTTCCGTTGATCGGATTTAGAACCACTGAATCCGGCATTGACTGTCGTATCATCTGCGTCGTCATTATTGCTCCGATGTTTTTTTATTGCGGCATGGTCTACCATTGCCGTCCCTAGCCTCAGAAGTGCCGGGGTCGCCGGAGCTGTTGCTTCTACAAGCCAAAGCTTTCTTCGCCCGCACAGAAACGGGTCATGAGTGCAGTTAAAGCTGCCATGGTCTTCGGATTTTCCTGCCCAAGGTGTCAAGCGAGCCATTCATCACGGACGTTGTCTTCGGATTTGGTTCTTTTTGATTAGGAACCGATTCCAAAGCTTGCGAGCCGATTCGCCAGGTTGCTAGATTATGTGACTTAGGTCATCAGCATCCGGTGGCCGGACATAAGTGCCCTGAAAGTTGGCCCGAAAAGCATCTTCTAAATCTTCCCAGGTTCCAATGGAGTTCTCTGGGAGGCTGTTCAACCAATGCCGTGTTGGTCCTTTCAGCTTTAGAGGAAGATATTTAATGGCTTGAATGTGGAGAAGAAAATCTTTGATCCAGACGGCCGGATCCATCGTTCCATCGTACTGCTTGATGTTCATGGGTTTAAACCCTTCCGCAAACTGGTGTTGCATTACCTCATCGGTAAAGCACATAGGGTGTGCGGCACCTCTATACCATGCGACATCACAGCAGACATCAGATGACATCTGAGTTCGGTGCTGGTCCCGAATATTGTAATGTTCATCGCGCTGGGCTTCATAGCCGTTATCTCGTGCCGTGGCACGACCTCTCAATCGAAAGATCGATATGGTCTGACTGGCTTTATTGGCCAGGTCCTAATGTAAATCATATGTATAGCCCACAACCGTTGTCTCCTTGCCTCTTTGGCGAGGGGCTGCGGGCTGGTGTTTGACTTGATGTGTTGTTTTGTCTCGTCCATGTGGTGGTCGGTCTGGTTGATCTGCATGATTGTATTTTGATGGTATTGGCTCAAGGGCTTCGTCATCGAATTGTGGCAGCAGCTTGCGCTTGGGGTAACTTTTTGCGGGTCGCTCGGGGCCATACTCCTCGGCGGCCAAGACCTTGGTCCACCTTTCATTGAGCGTATCTTGTTCAGCTTTGAGCTGCTACCGCTTCTTTTCTAGGCTCCGCGCGGTGGCGATGAGCTGTCTCTTGAAGCGTTCTTGTTCGAGAGGTTCCTCTGGGACGATAAAGTCTTCGTCACCAAGGCTTACATCCTCTTCAGAGACTGGCATATAGTTGTTGTCCTCCGAATCTTCATGATCAGCGTTTTCGGGGCTATACTGACCCTCCTCCCTCTCATCCTGTTCGGACGTGGGCTCAACGGGGTGTTCGGGGTCTTCGGCATTATTTTCAGAGTCTCATTTTCTTCAGTCCCGGTATTACTGTCCCTTGCCCGACGCGATCGTGCGCGGTACCACTGGCACTGGCATTTTGTTGGTTCGTCGATGGGCTTGTCCTTATCTAGATTCTGATTATCCTCGTCGTCCTTTTTATCAGGAGTGTGCACCATGTATACGCCATAGGTAGAAGTGGCCGTCCAACGCCTTGTAACGGGTGGGTCTTGGCCTGGTTCGACGTTGGCATCGTTGTCCATACCGTCAATGTCTTTGGATGCGTAGTCTAGCATGTTGGTTAGATCCTCGACAGTTGCTATTAAGTGGGTGGTGGGTGGGGCATAAAATTCACCGCTCTCATCCCCTAGCGCAGGCTGGGTGTAATTCGTAATGGCGAGAGACCGCATTAAGCCCAACACTTCGTCTAAGAGCAAAAGATGGGTAGGAGTCCGCGGATGTGCAGGGCTGAGCTCGGTGATAGACACCTGATCAGCCCGATCGACGCAGACACTACAAAAAAAGACACATCCGTGACATTTTGGGCCGAACGAAATTTTTTTTTGTCATACTTATGACACTTCTATGATGATAATTGTGACAAAACCCGGTATCATCATAGATGTGGTGGGCTCCTACTTCTATGACAAAAAATCATGACAAAAAATGGGCTTTTCGTCCTGGGTGGGCCGGAGACGTAGCTGCATGACATTCTTTGGGCCGTCCATGATGGCAAAACCATGGTAGAAGCGAGGGCGAGGAAAATTTCGGGGAGTTCCCGGTTACGGTGGGTGGTCGGGGGCGGAGCGATGCGCGTTTCTCTCGTACACGTATGCGCGTGTGTGCGAGGCGTTGGGCTCTAACTAAACCTGAGCGAGGCATTGGGCTCTAACTGAACCCGGGCGATTGCACTAGCTACATTACTGAAGCCGATTGATTCCTTCGCTACTGCTGCTAACTGAAGCTGATCGAACCCTGCCGCGTCCTTCCCTTGATGAATAGTGAGCATTGCTGGGAGGGGGGGTTGGATGAACAGGACCCCGATCGATTGAGCCGGTTGGGGCTGGATGAACAGGACCCCGTGGAGGGCTGGATGACCAGTAGACGATGGAGGGCTGGATGAACTGTAGCCCGTGGAGGGGTGGTTGAACAGGAGGCCATGGAGAGGGCTGGTTGAACAGTAGCCGGTGGAGTAGCGCGTGGAGGAGGCTGGATGAATAGAAGCCCGTGGATGAACAGTCGCAGGTGGAGGCTGGAGGAGGTCGACGGTGGATGAACAATAGCCCGTGGAGGCTGGAGGAGGTCGACGGTGGAGATGAACAGTATCCCATGGAGCCCCGTTTTGCGGTACGCCACACCCCTCCCAATGAACAGGACCCCCGTTTCGACCGTAGCGCTCCAATACAAGTCTGTTTCCTCCGTTTTGCGGTATGCCACACCCCTCCTGATCAACAGGACCCCGTTTCGACCATAGGAGGTCCAACACAAGTCCGTTTCCTCCGTTTTGCGGTAGGCCAGACCCCTCCCGATGAACAGGATCCCGTTTTGAACGTGGCCGGTCGAACACAAGGCCGTTTCCTCCGTTGTGCGGTACGCCAGGCCTCATTTCCATTGGCTATTCCGTCCAAGCCGGTTGGCTCCCACGCTTTGCCTCCCGATGAACACGACGCATTCCGTTGCCTCCCGGTGAACACGACGCATTCCATTGCCTCCCCATGAACACGACGACGATGCAGTTTCTCCATTACGACCCAGCCATGTACACGAGCCCTGGCCATACATATGCGCGAGTAGGCGTTCGAGACCCGCTCGTATGTATGTACGTGGCCGTATTTTCTTTCTTGCACACATTCCGCTGTACGTACGTGTACATGCTACGTGCGTGCCTCTACTACAACACATGCACGCCTCTACATTGACCAGTATGTACGTACATGTTCGCGACCAGAATGACAACGCTACGTACGCTTCGACCAGGCGGGTCCTGACTGTCAGGCACTTCCTTGCGTGCGAAGATGTAGCTGGTGGGTCCCAGTAGTCAGGGGGGCGAATCGTTTTTTTCAGACGCACTTCCTTGCGTGCGAAGATGTAGATGGTGGGTCCCAGCAGTCAGGGGGGAAACATTTTTCATGAAATACGGTGGCCCATCCGGTGGGTCCTTGCTGTCAGGTGGAGAAATAATTATTTTGCGCGTAATAAGGAGGCACATCTTGCGGCCGCCATGGACCCAGCTGTCAGCCTCTCCACGTATAGTACTCTTCCGATGGAAGTCGTTCCTTGACCATGTTGACCACGCCGCGCTGAGAGCACCAGGGCGGTGGACGACGGCGAGGCCTAGGAAGGGGACGACACAGAGCCGGGGAAGATGCGGCGGTGGATGTCCACGCGTAGAGGAGTATGAGGGTTCACTGGTTCGGCTGTGGTGTGAGGTTGCCATCGCCGCAGAATAACAGGGGGTGTGGGTGAGTAGAGGGATGGCCTGGCCAGCAGTGGGAGTAGTAGGAGGTGGTGAGGCCTCCGCGACATCACAGCCGGCCATGGGAGGCAGGAGCACGCGGCACGGCCGACACTGGTTTGGGTAGCTGGAGCAAGAAGACCAGAGGTTGAAGAAGCACTATGGCCGTTGGATGGACACCGTACAGTCACTAGAGCTAGAATCGTTCATATTGACTAAGTTGACAAAGCCCTCCGTCCCTGTCAACTTAGTTGGCCCACAAGTCAGCTCCCCACTATGGTGGGTCTCAGCTAGCAGGGGGTATTCATTTTTTTGTGCGTAATAAGGAGGCACTTCCTTGCGTGCGAAGATATAGCTGGTGAGTCCGACCTGTTAGCGGGGGGAACATTTCTTCGCGAAATAAGAGGCCCTTCCGGTGGGTCCCAGCTGTCAGGTGGAGGAATCATTATTTTGCGTGTAATAAGGAGGCATTTCCTTGTGTGCGACTGTGGACCTAAATGTCAGCCTCTCCATGTACAATCCACGTACGATGGATGTCGTTCGTTGACCATGTTGACCAGGCCGCGCCGAGAGCACCATGGCGGTGGACGACGGTGAGGCCTAGGAAGGGAACGACACGGAGCCGGGGAAGACTCGGCAATGGTTTCCCACGCGGTGGGGAGTACGAGTGTTTACTGGTCCCGCTGCCATCGCCGAAAAACAACAGGAGGTGTGGCTGAGTAGAGGAATGGCCTGGCCAGCAATGAAGTATGGTGGGGCGGTGCGGCCTGTTCGATAGCATAGCCGGCCACGAGAGGCGGGAGCAGGCAGTCCCACCGGTGCTGGTTTGGGTGGCTGAAGCAAGAAGATCAGATATTGAAGAAGCAACACGGCTGTTGGATTAACATCCAACGGTCACTGTTGCTAGAATCGTTTGTGGACTAAGTTGACAAAGCCTTTCGTACATGTCAACCTAGTAGACCCACAAGTCAGCCTCCAAATATGTCCCAAATAGCATACAACCCGACTTTCTAGCCAGATTCAAATGAATTTTAAAACTAAATACACCTTAATTTAAATTCAATGAAATTTTACCCGCACAAAAACAATGAAATTTAAAATATCAAAATCCGAAAGAAAAAAGTATTTTGGAACTAATTGCCTGTTTGCTGTATTTTTTCATTTTATAGCCCATTTATTATTACTTATAGCCCATTTCTTATTACTTATAGCCCATTTTCTGGGCAAAATGCATCCCTCCTCGTCTTGAAAGATTTCCGGCCCAGCAGGGCATAGAAAAGCAAGAAGGCCTATGTTGGTTATTCTATAAAAAACAAAATAGCTGGCTAGCCATTTTCAGAAAGGAAAAAACAAACTGGGTTGGTCATGTGCTAAACATATGAAATAAAATCCTGGGCTAGACGGGCCACAGGTCCCGCACAACCTAATTGATACCCTTCTCCGTCCCGAAAAAACCAAATTACTGCACGCACTGTTGGGTCCCTACTGTCATCCTCACCATATACAGTCATCTCCTTATTCCTCTCGGTTGTTGACCATGTTGACAACACCGGAGGGTGGCGCCACGGCGAGTGAACCAAGGCGGAGGACGATGGTGAGGCCTCGGACAGGAACGAACAGGAGCCGGGGAAGATGCGCAGAGTTTTAGGGTGCGATGTGGCCATGATGCTTGCGCGGCAGCACAGCCAATCGTGGGAGGCGGGAGCAGGCGGTCCCGCCGGCGCTGGATTGGCTTTGGCGGCTCGAGGAAGAAGAGACTGAAGAAACACG
Organism: Triticum dicoccoides; assembly: GCF_002162155.2. Classification (NCBI taxonomy): domain Eukaryota; kingdom Viridiplantae; phylum Streptophyta; class Magnoliopsida; order Poales; family Poaceae; genus Triticum; species Triticum dicoccoides. The sequence goes on along the minus strand of NC_041393.1, from coordinate 491,513,401 downwards.
ATAGACGTTGAATGTCAATCCAACGGTCAAGGTTGGCACAATCGTTTGTTGACTAAGCCGACACCAAGTAGCATACTTTTTTATATATAGGAAGAAAAGAAAAACGTGGCTCGTTCACCTGATAACATTCCCGAAACTGCGACCGTTCGATCTTGTGTCGCAACTAAAACTGCGAGGAAAATGCATTCGTCTGCCGTCCTCCTCCTAGGGAACGTTCGCCACATAAGTGACTAGCACCCTTGGTTTTCAACCGAGAGGTCTTGGGTTCAAGTCCCAGGAACTCTCAATTTTGTCCTCCTTCCTTCCTCGCAAAAAAGGGAAAGAAAATCAAAGACTTGAGAAGGCGTACAGAACAAGCTACTGTACTAGTAAAGAGATGTTGCCGAGTTTTAGAAAAAAGAGAGACGTGCTCCTGTAGCTGGTTCGAATCCAAACCTAGACTATGACTATATATGGTGCTATGCTACTCTGCAAGTAATGAAACTGACATATCGAATGTTTGCTTCTCCTCTTCTCTACTTACTCTGCCTAGCATGAGAAGCTCTGTCCGTAGCAGCCATGTCCGCTAGCTGCTCGTCCACCTGCTCTTCAGCAGGCAACAACCAGATATGCCCCAAGTCGCCACCCGTACCATCGCCTGTGGGTCTCATCACACCCCCGCCGGCACGCGCACCGCAGCCGGTTGCTCATCGCAACCCGCTGCCATTGGTGTGGTGCCACTGCTGCAGATCATGCAGAGTCATCCATCGCGTCTCAACCACAATCCTCAACCCTGGCCGAGTCTTCTACAAATGCCCGAATCATGGGGTAATAATATGTTTAAGTGTTGTTCTGCTGCTTTCAGTTGCTGATTTTTTTAATAGTTTGGTTGATGATCTTCCAATTTGATTCGTGCAGAAAAGGGAAGATTCATGTGATTTGTATTTCTAGGAAGTTGCTGATGTGGGGGAATGCAACTACGCTGATTATTTGGTTAGCCGAGGAATCGCAATACCAGCAGGTTGGGGTGTTGGACAAGTAACTGAAGGAACGACAGAAGAGGAAGATGCAGAGCAGAAGGTTAAAGATGCAGTTTCTCTGATCATGGCCAAGCAACAGCTGCTGAACGGCCTTAACAGCAATGAGGCGATGAAAGAGCTTGTGAAGATAATGGGCAATATCGATGTGCTCTGTAGGATGATTGTCTCTTTATTTGTAGTGTATGTAGCACTCGTGATGTATTCAGTGGCTATGCCATGACCACTTTGCTGAAACTAGTAATGAATGAGACCTGTGTAGCAGGCTGGGCGTAGTGTTGTGAACATCTAATTATTTCTATTAACGTAAATCAAGGGGTATCCCCTTTTACTCATAAATAAATAAATAGCAGAGGCCCTTTTGGTAATAAATAAATTAGGAGAGGCCCTGTTGGGTCAGCTTTGTTCTCATTCGAAGACGTCGAGAAAATTGCAGTCCAATAGTAAACTATGTCATCAAATTCAAGTTTCACAACCAAATATGAGTACAACTAAACAACAATGTCATCATGTTTTAGTTGTCATACAATCACCAAACACAAATCAGCATACATAACAAGTGATGTTCTCACAGCAAAATACTAAACAACATGTTCATCAGGTTTCAGTTGTCATAGCAAACATAATTTCACATAGTAGATAAAAAAATGTCTTCTGACATGAAAATATGACAAAAGCAATGTAATCATCATCCGAAACAGCAGCGTCAACATCTTTGCCATGTGTATCAGTCTGAATCGTAATTCCCCATGATGTCATCTTTTTCTTCGTCCTCAACATCCTCGAATGTTGGCTTCTTCTTGATCAACTCTTGTATGTCCATAGCACGACAGACAATCTTTTCGACGACGTCATTGACGTGATGGTTCTCAAAGATATTAGGAACATCTGTGTTATCTTGTACATTAGGAGAAGTGTAAGCATCATCTTGTTGTGCAACTTCATTAAACGAATTCCTATGCTCAAACCTTTGCAATACTCTCCAGTCATCACTACGTGCAAATGTGTCTTTCAAGAAAAATATCTGTGTTGCTTGATTTGCCAAAATAAAAGGCTCGTTGGTCTGGTACGCCGCCTTGACATTGATGGATTTGAAATAATCATTAGCTTTGGGTTTTGCGATCCTGGAAAACAGGTTATACCAACGATAGCACAACAGAACCACACACCGATGATCCTCGAAACTGGAGATATACTGCAACTGAACAATGTCTGTTATGTTAGCATACATTTCAGTTGTCTCTTTGTCATACATATCTGTGCTCATGATGGCATTGTTTTGTGTCGGCCTTCGTCTCATGCAAGGGTGTTGTAGCGGACATCTCCAACAACGCAAGATTCATAATGTCTTACCCGAGTATCAGGACACATTGCTAGTGAATAAAGGGAATCATCAACTGCTTGCCCAGCCTCCCACATCTTCTTAACCTATGGTTAGAAAATGGACAAGCTGATCATCTTATGTACTCAATATATTAAAAAAACTGACAGTGCAATTCAAAAGCTTACATGGCTCTTGAACCATTTCGCAAATCCCGCCATAACCAGTTTGTCAATGTTTCTTGGATTTTGCGGTAGTAACTCCTTTTTGTAGATGCTGCACAACATAGTGATCGCGTCAAACATCTAAATATATAAGAATGTGCTGCAAGTTTAGTAGATTACGATGTATAAGCTGCAGTACTTAGCACTTACTTGATATAAGGTAGTATCTCAGGACAGTTATTCAACACATACCAAACCATTTTGTCAAAATCTTTAGGTTTGTCCTCTTGTCGACTCTTCCCTCTAACTCGAACGGAATAATCGAAAACATTGAGCCCGGGATTGTCTTCACCCACCTCTTTGCTAAGTTGATCAGATGTTTCAATGTATTTTGAGCAGAATGTCAACGCTTCTGTAGCAATGTAGGCCTCTGCAATGGAACCCTCGGGTCTAGCTCTGTTCCTAACATAGCCCTTGAAAGTGCCTAGCCGCCTTTCAATAGGGTACATCCATCCATACTGTACTGGAGCTCTAAGTAGTGCCTCATCAGATAGATGAACAACCAAATGCACCATCACATCAAAGAAGGCTGGAGGATATATCTTCTCAAGGTCACATAGGATAGTTGGTATCTTGTCTCTAAGACGCTCTAAAGCATCTATCCTGATATTTCTACTGCAGAGTTCCTTGAAGAATTGTCCAACTCTGCAACTGCTTTGTATAAGTCAGGGCGGCCCAATCCTCTAAGGATAACAGGTAAAAACCTTTGAAGTAGGACATGACAGTCATGAGTTTTCAACCCTTGTACCTTGTTTCCATCTGCACTAACTCTCCTTTCAGGGTTGGAAGCAAATCCATGTGGGAATCTCACACGTGACAGGACCTTGCAGAATACTTTTCTTTTTACCCTGTCCAAGACGTACACAACTGGTGCCATATCCCGTGGTTTACCTTCATCTTGCACCTGCAAATCCTCTCTGATACCCAGGTGTGTCAAATCAATCCTTGATTTTAAGGTATCTTTTGTCTTGCCTTCAATATTAAGAAGTGTGCCGATAATGCTGTCACATACATTTTTCTCGATGTGCATCACATCAAGATTATGTCGCAGATCAAAATCTTTCCAATACTCCAAGTCCCACAAAGTGGACCTGCGGGTAAACAATAATCTTCCCTGCCACCCTTCCTTTTCCCGCTACCCTTACCAGGATGGTTTCCTGGTGTAATATGCCTGACCTTCTCTAATTCCACTTGCAACTCATCGGCGATGAGCCTCTTTGGCGCATCACGGTTTTCATGCTTTGCATTGAACACATGTCTTCGATATTTTCTAGGATGCGACTTGTCCTTGGCAAGGAAACGACGGTGTCCAATGTAACAGATCTTGCTAAGTATTGCATATGACAGCGGATTCCCGTCACAGCGAACACATGCATTGTAACCATGTGTCGTTCGCTCTGACATAGTGCCCAAAGCCGGATAATCATGGATGCACCAAATTATAACAGCACGCAGGAAGAAATTAGCTGGTGGGCTGCTATATAGGTCTCGAGTGAGAACACCCCTCCATAGCTATTGAAGTTCCTCCACAAGAGGCTCCATGAACAAACCAAAATCCTTTCCAGGACTTTTTGGACCTGGATGAGCAAGGCCATCATGTAGTTTGATTCTTTGGTGTAGACATTTGGAGGCATGTTGTAAGGGCTAACAAGCACTGGCCACATGCTATATGTGGCGCTCTGGTGGCCAAATGGGTTAAATCCATCTGAAGCTAAGCCAAGTCTAATGTTTCTCGGGTCAGCAACAAACTTTTTGTGTTTATGATTGAAGCTTTTCCACTCACTACCATGAGATGGATGGCTCATTACATTCTGATCTCTGTACTCCTGGTTCCTAGAATGCCACAGTACATCCTCTCTTGTTTCAGCATCATGAAACAACCTCTGCAATCTTGGTATAATTGGAAAATGTCTCAGAACATTATGAGGAATCCATTTCACAGCATCGCCATCTTTCCATATTGATGATTTGCATTCCGGGCATTCACTTAAGTTGGCATAATCCTTCTGAATAGAACACAATTATTCTTACAAACATGGATCATATCATATCCAATTCCAACTGCACGAAGGAAATTCTTCATTTTATTGTAGGTGTGTGGCAGCTCAGACGCATCTGGGAAAGATTTGCGGAAAGCAGCCAACATCGCATCGAATGATTTGTTGGTCATCCACTCAGATGTCTTCACCTGAAGAAAGGTGACCATAGCTGAGAATACTGATAGCTTATTTCCTGGGGTGACAGCCACGTTGCATTGTTCCAACATGCGGGCCCACCGTTTTTCTTCTGCAGGTGAAAGTGCACGGAATGCACGAGCATTTCGTAGCATTGTTTCAATGTTGGTCAAACTCACTGGCTCCGACGCCACCACCTCCTCCTCCTCTTCCACCTGAGCTTCAGGCAGATAAAGATGGTGATTTGCTGCTTCCACGTAGTCAATAACCTTGACGTTCACAGCTTCACCATGATGAACCCACCTAGTATATGTGACCGACATCCCATACAAGTGTAGATGATTTTGCACAGTTTACTAGGGTCTTGTAACTGAATTCATACAAATGCTACACGGGCAGAGCACATCTGATTTCGGACCACCGTACTCAGCTCTGATAAAGTTCATGAAGTTTTCAACCCCCTCGACATATGCAGCAGAGAATCTCCGAGCAGAAGTTATCCAAGTCCTATCCATCTGTTAGACATACAAATTAGTTCTTCTACTAGATATTACAGGAAAAACATATATGTTTTTTATGAAGTCCAGAAAAAATACCTAGGTCGATGTCTAAAGCTATGGCAAGATATTTGGACGAGCAGATCTAAGTAACGAAATATATGTAAAGCTAATTCAGCAAACATATTTGAGTGCTAAACTATGGTAGGCTGTTTCAGCAGCCAATGAGGCCGAGCACACAGCAACCGAACTATCGAAGGCCATCGCAGCAATAAAGATCGAGTATAAAATGGTGTAGAGCTATTTCACCTAACAGATTGGCTACTAGACCATGGCAATCTATGTCACAATAAATATGGCAGGATATTTTAGCAACTAATCGTCCTTGGCATGCCACCTCAGCTAAGAAGATCGAGTGCAAAACAGGGCAAGGAAGCTTCTTAAGCAGAGCATATTGACTGTAAACTACTTTGGCAAACAGTGAGATTAACAACGTCTATCAGCTAACATTCAGCGCTACATCGACATGCACGGGGCCTCAGTCTAGAATGCGCGTACCGTGGGAGAAGCTGACCGCCATGCATCTCCACACAAACGTCGCTAGCGGTGGCGGCGCTGACTGCCATACGCCTCCACAAAAATGTCGTCAGTGGTGGCGGCACGACTAGAGGACGGCAGTCTACGAGAGCGTACTATGGGAGCGAGAGGATCGCCGTGCGTCCCCTCGACGAACCATGCTATGTCTTAAGCTTGCGTTTGTTTTCCTTGAAGAGGAAAGGGTTATGCAAAAATAGTAGCGTAAGTATTGCCCTCAATTTTTGAGAACCAAGGTATCAATCTAGTAGGAGGCTCCTCAAAAGTCCCACGCACTTACACAAACAAACAATGAACTCGCAACCAACGCAATAAAGGGGTTGTCAATCCCTTCACGGCCACTTGCGAAAGTGAGATCTCATAGAGATAGTATGATAAGATAAATATATTTTTGGTATTTTATAATATAGATGCAAAAAGTAAAGATGCAAATAAAAGTAGATTGGAAGCTTATATGATAAAAGATAGACCCGGGGGCCATAGGTTTCACTAGAGGCTTCTCTCAAGATAGCATAAGTATTACGGTGGGTGACCAAATTACTGTCGAGCAATTGATAGAAAAGCGAATAATTATGAGATTATCTAGGCATGATCATGTATATAGGCATCACGTCCGTGACAAGTAGACCGACTCCTGCCTGCATCTACTACTATTGCTCCACACATCGACCGCTATCCAGCATGCATCTAGAGTATTAAGTTCATAAGAACAGAGTAACACATTAAGAAAGATGCATGATGTAGAGGGATAAACTCATGCAATATGATATAAACCCCATCTTTTTATCCTCGATGACAACAATATAATACGTGCCTTGCAACCCTTTCTGTCACTGGGTAAGGACACCGCGGGATTGAACCCAAAGCTAAGCACTTCTCCCATGGCAAGAAAGATCAATCTAGTAGGCCAAACCAAACTGATAATTCGAAGAAACTTGCAAAGATAACTCAATCATACATAAAAGAATTTAGAGAAGATTCAAATATTTCTCATAGATAAACTTGATCATAAACCCATAATTCATCGGATCTCGGCAAACACACCGCAAAAAGAGTTTTACATTGAATAGATTTCCATAAGAGAGGGGAAGAACATTGTATTGATATCCAAAAAGAGAGAAGAAGCCATCTAGCTAATAACTATGGACCCGAAGGTCTGTGGTAAACTACTCACAACTCATCGGAGGGGCTATGGTGTTGATGTAGAAGCCCTCCATGGTCGATTCCCCCTCCGGCGGAGCGCCGACGAAGGCTCCAAGATGGGATCTCGCGGATACAGAAGGTTACGGCAGTTGAAATTGTGTTTCGGTTGCTCCCTAGATGTTTTCAGGGTACGTAGGTATATATAGGAGGAAGAAGTACGTCGGTGGCCGCTCGAGGGGCCCAGGAGACACGGGCGTGCCCAAGAGGGGTGGGCGCGCCCTTCTATCTCTCGGCCGCCTCGTTGGTTGCTTGACTTGCACTCCAAGTTCTCCAGATCACGTTCGTTCCAAAAATCACGCTCCCGAAGGTTTCATTCCGTTTGGACTCCGTTTGATATTCCTTTTCTTCGAAATACTGAAATAGGCAAAAAAACAGCAATACGGGCTGGGCCTTCGGTTAGTAGGTTAGTCCCAAAAATGATATAAATGTGTAAAATAAAGCCCATAAACATCCAAAAGGGGTAATATAATAGCATGGAACAATAAAAAATTATACATACGTTGGAGACGTATCAAGCATCCCCAAGCTTAATTGCTGCTCATCCTCGAGTAGGTAAATGATAAAAGCAGAATTTTTGATGTGGAATGCTACCTAGCATAATTATCAATGTAATTTTCTTTATTGTGGTATTAATGTTCAGATCCAAATGATTCAAAATAAAAGTTCATATTGATAAAAGAAATAGTAACACTTCAAGCATACTAATCAAAGCAATCATGTCTTCTCAAAATAACATGGCTAAAGAAAGTTCATCCCTACAAAATCATATAGTTAGGCTATGCTTCATTTTCGTCACACAAAGATGTTCCCAAATTCTACACCCCTGATGACAAGCCAAGCAATTGTTTCGTACTTAAATAATCTCAAACTTTTTCAACCTTCACGTAATACATGAGTCTGAGCCATGGATATAGCACTATGGGTGGAATAGAATATGATGATGGGGATTGTGTGGAGAAGACAAAAAAGGAGAAAGTCTCACATTGACGAGGATAATCAACGGGCTATGGAGATGCCCATCAATTGATGTCAACATGAGGAGTAGGGATTGCCATGCAATGGATGCACTAGAGCTATAAATGAATGCTCAACAAAAGAAAACTAGTGGGTGTGCATCCAACTTTCTTGCTCAAGAAGACCTAGGGCATTTGAGGAAGCCCATCGTAGGAATATACAAGCCAAGTTCTATAATGAAAAACTCCCACTAGTATATGAAAGTGACAACATATGAGACTCACTATATGAAAAACATGGTTCTACTTTGAAGCACAAGTGTGGAAAAAAATAGTAACATTGCCCTTTTTTTTAGATTTTTTTCTTTGTTTCTTTTTCTTTTTTTCTTTGGCCTTTCTTTTTTTCCCTTTTTCTTTTTTTGGGCAATGCTCTAATAATGATGATCATCACACTTTCATTGATTACAACATATGAATTACAACTCGAAACTAGAACAAAATATGACTCTATATGAATGCCTCCGACAGTGTACCAGGATGGTGCAATGAATCAAGAGTGACATGTATAAAAAATTATGCATGGTGGCTTTGCCACAAATACGATGTCAACTACATGATCATGCAATGACAATATGACAAAAGTAAAGTATGTCATGATAATGATGAACGGAACAGTGGAAAGTTGCATGGCAATATATCTCGGAATGGCTATGGAAGTGCCATAATAGGTAGGTATGGTGGCTGTTTTGAGGAAGATATAAGGAGGTTTATGTGTGATAGAGCATATCGTATCATGGGGTTTGGATGCACCGGCGAAGTTTGCACCAACTCTCAAGGTGAGAAAGGGCAATGCACGGTACCGAAGAGGCTAGCAATGGTGGAAAGGTAAAAGTGCATATAATCCATGGACTCAACTTTAGTCAAAAGAACTAAGATACTTATTGCAAAAATTTAGAAGTCATCAAAAATCAAGCACTACGCGCATGCTCCTAGAGGGATAGATTGGTAGGAAAAGACCATCACTCGTCCCTGGCCGCCACTCATAAGGATGCACAAGCCAGGTACACTCCATGTTTCAAATTTGTTACACAACTTTAACCATACGTGCATGCTACGGGACTTGCTAACTACAACACAAGCATTCTTTAAATTCATAATCACCCAACTAGCATGACTTTAATATCACTACCTCCATATCTCAAAATAATTATCAAGTATCAAATTGATCATATCATCCAATTCACTTCCTATGATAGTTTTTATTATACCCAACTTGGATGCCTACCATTCTAGGACCAATTTATAACCATAACAAATACCATGCTGTTCTAAAAGACTCTCAAAATAATATAAGTGAAGCATGAGAGACTAACAATTTCTATAAAATCAAGCCACCATCATGCTCTAAAAGATATAAGTGAAGCACTAGAGCAAAAACTAACAAGCTCAAAATATATAAGTGAAGCACATAGCATATTATAATAAAATCAAGTAGGATTCTCCCAAAAGGTGTGTACAGAAATTATAATTGTGGTAAACTAAAAAGCAAATACTAATATAATACACGACGCTCCAAGCAAAACACATATCATGTGGCAAATAAAAATATAGCTCCAAGTAAAGTTACCAATGAACGAAGACGAAAGAGGGGATGCCTTCCAGGGGCATCCCCAAGCTTAGGCTTTTGGCTATTCTTGAATATCTTGGGGTGCCTTGGGCATCCCCAAGCTTAGGCTCTAGCCACTCTTTATTCCATAGTCCATCAAAGCTTTACCCAAAACTTGAAAACTTCACAACCCAAAACTCAACAGGAAATCTTATAAGCTCCGTTAGTGAAAGAAAACAAAACCACCACATAAGGTACTGTAATGAAATTATTAATTATTTATTTTGGTGTTAAACCTACTGTATTCCAAGTTCTCTATGGTTTGTAAACTATTTTACTAGCCATAGATGCATCAAAATAAGCAACCAACACACGAAAAACAGAATCTGTCAAAAACAGAACAGTCTGTAGCAATCTGTAACTAACGCAAACTTCTGGAACTCTAAAAATCCTACCAAAATAGGAATTCCTGGAAAATTTGTTATTGATCAGTAGAAAAAATAATCAATGCAAAAGCACGTTTCTGTGATTTATAGAATTTTTTCTCGTGAGCGCAAAGTTTCTGTTTTTCAGCAGAATCAAATCAACTATCATCATAGGTTATCCTATAGGTTCTACTTGGCACAAACACTAATTAAAACATGAAAACACATCTAAACAGAAGGTAAATGCAAAATTTATTACTAAATAGGAACAAAAACAAAAAACACAAAGAAAATTGGGTTGCCTCCCAACTAGGGCTATCGTTTAACGCCCCTAGCTAGGCATAAAAGCGAAGATAGATCTAAGTAGTGCCTTCTTTGGCACTTGATTCATAGGTAGCTCGTATGATAGTTTCATAAGGTAGTTTTACTTTCTTTCTTGGAAAGTGCTCCATGCCTTTCTTTAATGGAAATTGGAATCTAATATTCCATTCCTTCATATCAATAATCGCGCCAATCGTTCTAAGGAAAGGTCTACCAAGTATAATAGGGCAAGAAAGATTGCAATCTATATCAACAACCATAAAATCTACGGGCACCAAATTTCTATTTGCAACAATGAGAACATCATTGATCCTTCCCATTGGCATTTTAATGGTGGAATCCGCAAGGTGCAAATTTAAAGAGCAATCATCAAGATCATGGAAACCTAGAATATCACATAAAGTTTTCGGAATCGTGGAAACACTAGCACCAAAATCACACAAAGCAAAACACTCATGATCTTTAATTTTAATCTTTATAGTAGGTTCCCACTCATCATTAAGTTTTCTAGGTATAGAAACTTCCAAATTAAGTTTTTCATCAAAAGATTGCATCAAGGCATCAACAATATGTTTGGTAAAAGCATTATTTTGACTATAAGCATGAGAAGAATTAACAACGGTTTGCAACAAGGAAATATAACTTTCTAAAGAACAATTATCATAATCAAATTCCTTGAAATCCGAGATAGTGGAATCAATACTATTTAAAGTCATGACCTCTCCAAATCCCACTTTTACCAAATTTAGCATCAAGATCTAAAAACTCCGAATTCTTGGGACGCCTTCTAAATAAAGTTGACTCATCTCCAGTCCCATTATTATCAAGATTCATATTTCAAAATAAAGATCTAAGAGGAGACACATCACTTTAAGATCTTCATCACTGTTTTCATGGAAACTAGAAGAACACGCCTTTACAAAGCAATCTTTCTTTGCACGCAATCTAGCGGTTCTTTCCTTGCACTCATCAATGGAAATTCTCATGGCTTTGAGAGACTCATTGATATCATGCTTAGGAGGAGTAGATCTAAGTTTAAGAGAATCAACATCAAGCAAAAGTCTATCAGCGTTCCTAGCCAAATCATCAACTTTGAGCAACTTTTCTTCAAGCAAAGCATTAAAATTCTTTTGAGACATCATAAATTCTTTCACACTATTCTCAAAATCAGAGGGCATCTTATTAAAATTACCATAAGAATTATTGTCAGAATTTCCATAATTATTAGAGGAATTACTAGGGAACGGTCTAGAATTAAAGTTTCCTCTATAAGCATTGTTTCCAAAACTATTCTTACCAACAAAGTAGACAAAGGCATATAATTGGGATCAAGAGTGGTGTTTTTAGTAGCAAACATCTTCATAAGTTCATCCATCTTTCCACTCAAAACATTAATTTCTTCTATAGCATGCACTTTTTACTAGTAGATCTTTCGGTGTGCCATTGAGAATAATTAGCCATAATATTATCAAGAAGTTTTGTGGCATCTCCTAACGTGATTTCCATAAACGTGCCTCCTGTGGCCGAATCAAAAAGATTTCTAGAAGCAAAGTTCAATATGGCATAAAATTTTTGTATGATCATCCATAAATTCAAAGCATGAGTAGGGCAGTTGCGAATCATCAATTTCATTCTTTCCCAAGATTGGGCAACATGCTCATGATCAAGTTGTTTAAAATTCATAATATCGTTCCTAAGAGTGATAATCTTAGCGGGAGGAAAATACTTAGAGATAAAAGCATCTTTAAACTTGTTCCAAGAATCAATACTATTTTTAGGCAAAGACGAAAACCAAACTTTAGCATGATCTCTAAGAGAAAACGGAAATAACTTCAATTTAACAATATCATTATCGTATATTTATTCTTTTGCATATCACACAAATCAACAAAGTTGTTTAGATGAGTAGCGGCATCTTCACTAGGAAGGCCGGCGAATTAATCTTTCATAACAAGATTCAGCAAAGAAGTATTGATTTCACAAGACTAAACATCATTAAGAGGAGCAATCGGAGTACTAAGGAAATCATTATTATTGGTATTGGAGAAATCACACAATTTAGTATTATCTTGCGCCATGGAAACAAGTAATCCAACACACAAGCAAACAGAAAAGGGCAAGCGAAAGAGAGAGAGAGAGAGATTGGGAAAGAGAGGGCAAATAAAACGGCAAGGGTGAACTGGCGGAGAGGAAAATGAGAGGAAAATGGCAAATAATGTAAATGCGAGGGAGATGAGTTTGTGATGGGTACTTGGTATGTCATGACTTGAGCGAAGACCTCCCCGGTAACGGTGCCAGAAATCCTTCTTGCTACGTCTTGAGCTTGCGTTAGTTTTCCTTGAAGAGGAAAGGGTGATGCCGCAATAGTAGTGTAAGTATTTCCCTCAGTTTTTTAGAACCAAGGTTTCAATCCAGTAGGAGGCTCCTCAAAAGTCCCACACACCTACACAAACAAACAAAGAACTCGCAACCAACGCAATAAAGGGGTTGTCAATCCCTTCACGGCCACTTGCGAAAGTGAGATCTGATAGAGATAGTATGATAAGATAAATATATTTTTGGTATTTTATAATATAGATGCAAAAAGTAAAGATGCAAATAAAAGTAGATTGGAAGCTTATATGATAAAACATAGAACCGGGGGCCATAGGTTTCACTAGAGGCTTCTCTCAAGATAGCATAAGTATTACGGTGGGTGAACAAATTACTGTCGAGAAATTTATAGAAAAGCGAATAATTATGAGATTATCTAGGCATGATCATGTATATAGGCATCACGTCCGTGACAAGTAGACCGACTCCTGCCTGCATCTACTACTATTACTCCACACATCGACCGGTATCCAGCATGCATCTAGAGTATTAAGTTCATAAGAACAGAGTAACGCATTAAGAAAGATGACATGATTTAGAGGGATAAACTCATGCAATATGATATAAACCCCATCTTTTTATCCTCGATGGCAACAATACAATACGTGCCTTGCAACCCTTTCTGTCACTGGGTATGGACACCGCAAGATTGAACCCAAAGCTAAGCACTTCTCCCATGGCAAGAAAGATCAATCTAGTAGGCCAAACCAAATTGATAATTCGAAGAGACTTGCAAAGATAACTCAATCATACATAAAAGAATTTAGAGAAGATTTTCAAATATTTCTAATAGATAAACTTGATCATAAACCCACAATTCATCGGATCTCGACAAACACACCGCAAAAAGAGTTTTACATCGAATAGATCTCCACAAGAGAGGGGGAGAACATTGTATTGAGATCCAAAAAGAGAGAAGAAGCCATCTAGCTAATAACTATGGACCCGAAGGTCTGTGGTAAACTACACACAGCTCATCGAAGGGGCTATGGTGTTGATGTAGAAGCCCTCCATGGTCGATTCCCCCTCCGGGAAGCGCCGTTGAAGGCTCCAAGATGGGATCTCGCGGATACAGAAGGTTACGGCAGTGGAAATTGTGTTTCGGTTGCTCCCTGGATGTTTTTGGAGTACGTAGGTATATATAGGAGGAAGAAGTATGTCGGTGGTCGCTCGAGGGGCCCAGGAGACAGGGGGCACGCGCAGGAGGGGTGGGCGCACCCTCCTATCTCCTGGCCGCCTCATTTGTTGCTTGACTTGCACTCCAAGTTCTCCGGATCACGTTCGTTCCAAAAATCACGCTCCCGAAGGTTTCATTCCGTTTGGACTCCGTTTGATATTCCTTTTCTTCGAAATACTGAAATAGGCAAAAAAAAAAACAGCAACACGAGTTGGCCCTCCGGTTAGTAGGTTAGTCCCAAAAATGATATAAATGTGTAAAATAAAGCCCATAAACATCCAAAAGGGGCAATATAATAGCATGGAACAATAAAAAATTATAGATACGTTGGAGACGTATCAAACCGCGGCGCTGACGTATCAACGCGGTGGGGAGGGAGGCTTTGGCAGAGAATGGAGTGGAGG
>NC_041393.1:491498282-491498783 GCF_002162155.2 Triticum dicoccoides | reverse complement strand
TTGGCCGAAGGGCGGTTGAATCTAGGATTTGGGGGGAATTTTTGGTTGGGTGGGGGGATGATTTTCGCGCGGTGGGCGGGCGGAGTTTGGCGCATGGTCGGTTTCTCCAGGTGCAGTCCCACGTGTTAGTGAAGAGGTAAGTCGAAGCGCGTTCCATTTGCGTGAGCCGTGTGCAGGACCGAACGTGTGTGGGGTGCAATGTGACCGCGACAGCGGTGCTGTGAGTGTACCACCTTTTTTCCTTTTAAACTAGGTGCTTCGCTCCATAAAAAAACTTGTTGCTTCGCGCGATCCATCTATATTACTACTAATAATCCGGTAATCCCGACTAAAATGGCGCGGCCGGGTCTTTTCCCGCGAGATATGTTGGGAGGTTGGCTTAGTTGGGTTTTTTAGGACGAGTAATGCTACACCTTCGTAATACCAGTTATGTAATTAACGTAATGTGAAACGTGTGAGCTGTTGATTGTAGATTGGAGGGAGGGAGGGGCTGTCATGGTT
>NC_041393.1:491492533-491498113 GCF_002162155.2 Triticum dicoccoides | reverse complement strand
CAGTAGTGTAGGGGGGGGGGGTACTAATGGAGAGGCAAGATCCTAGCTATGGAGTAGTTGTATACGCAAGAGATTTACGAGTTCAAGCCCTTCTCGGAGGAAGTAACAGCCCTACGTCTCGGAGCCCGGAGGCGGTCGACTGGATTATATGCGTATGAGTTATAGGGGTGCGAACCCTTTACATTGAGGAGGGGGTTGGCTTATATAGAGTCCGCCAGACCCCTCCGGCCCTCAGTTATGCAGGGTTTAAGATACATTAAGATGGTGCGTTACTGGTAACGCTACACATAAAGTGTTATGATGACCATAAAAGCTACTTAATGACCGACCGTTGGCGTGCAGAGTGACTTTAGATCTCCTGGCCGTCGAGTGGTTGGCTTCATGGTCGAGTGTCTTCGAGCCCGTCGAGTGGAACACTTTTGAGTCGATTGACAGGTGGTTTCTTCTAGAGATGTCCTTGGGTAGGGTAGTTTGGACAGGTCCATGACCCTACCCTAGGTACATAGCTTCATCATTAGCCCCCGAATGGATCGAGGTTTGAGTGGGGAAGGAGTTGAGAACTCTTCCGACCCATTTCTCGTGCCATGAGTATGTCTTGTTCTGGATCAATGTACTTTAGGTGACGGCACCAACTTCTTTTTCAGTCGCCTTGATCCATTCTTTGTATCCGTCGAGTGAAGTTTTCACTTGGAGAGCTCCGATCGACAGAGCGGAGGAGATCTTTCGTCTGACGACTTGTTCTGCAACCTGCGGATTTTGTGGGATTCGAATTTTGGGAAGCGCGCGGGGCGGAGCGAGGCCGCAGTAATCGGACGGGATAAGGTAGGGACGCCTCGATCTCTGCTCCACCTTTTTCGCCACGTATCGCGTGCGCGACTGTTGCAGGATTTGACAGGATCGCCTGGGCCTACATGTCAGTCACTCGGAAGCAACCTCATATAAGGCGCCAGACGGGTTTTTTTTGAACAGTGCGTTCTCATTTCCTCCTCTCTTCTGCAGACTCATCCGCCCCTCTCGCTTCCGCCTCAGCGCCACAGCCCCGGGCGTGCCCCACCGGTGACGATGGTGAAAGAGAAGACGACAGCCTTGGAGCGGGCGAAGAAAGCGACGACGAATGCGAAGGGAAGGGCGACCAGTCGGGGTGGATCTTCATCAAGGGCCGGCCTACCACCGGGCTGGATCCAGAGCGACTGGATCCGCTCGACGATTAGTCAAGCAGATCTTGACGACCTGGCCAACGGAGGACTGATTCCCCATGGATCGGCGCGGTTTCCGGGGAGGGAGTCTGAGCCGCAACCTCAGGAGGGTGAGTGCGTTCTCTTGGCCACCCATGTCGACCGTGGGTTTTCTTTGCCGCCTCAGCCTTTCTTTCGGGGATTTCTGAACTTCTTTGTGGCACAACTCCACCACTTCACACCCAACACCATCGTGTACCTCGCTGCTTATGTGTCTTTGTGCGAGAATTTCTTGGGTTGCCGACCTCATTGGGTTTTTTCAAGCACATCTTCACCTGTCGCTCCCAGACGGTGAAAAAGGCCAATCCGAGTGACGAGAGAACACAAGTGATTCAGATGTGTGGGGGTCTTGGGGTTCAGTTGAGAGGAAAAAGCTCCTTTTCGACCATAATCTTGCCTGACTCCGTCCGTGGATGGCAGTCGACCTGGTTCTACTGCAAAGACCAGCCGACGCTAGGGCAGTCGACTAGGCTCCCTCCTTTTTCCATGGAACGAGTGAGGAAGCCCTCCTCTTTGAAGGTGGTCCCGGAAGAGAAGGCGCAGGTTAAGGTGATGGTTGAGCGTGCCGTCCAGCTTATCCGTGACGGGGTGACTGGCATGGACCTCTTGGAGGTCTTCCTCCGACGATGCATCCAGCCGCTTCAAGCTCGAGACCATCCGATGTGGTTGTACTCTGGTACTGAGAACACCACTCGGATCCATCCGAAGGAGATCGACGATGCCACGCTGGAGCGGTGGTTGGCGAGCATCACAAGGAACAAAGACAACCCCCGAGGAGCCAGGAGGATTCCTCCACTCGACCATTTGTACGAAGTAGACAAGGTCCAATTCTGCATTTCCGACTGTGATTCTGCTTTCTCCATTCTGTTTGCTTAAACTTAGTCAACTGACTTTTGTCTTGTTTGTTGTCTTCTAGGCCACGACTGAGATGTACTTGACGCCCAATGGGGCGCAAGAACAAGCCGAGGAGGGAGAGGCGAGCGGAGGTGAAAGCGAGGAGGAGGAGTGGCAATCTGATGGCGAGGGAGAAGAGGTTGAAGACGGCTCCAGCGAAGAGGAGGAGGAGGAACTCGATCCTCCTCGCACGGAAAGGCGATCCAAGCTCGCCCACGACCCCGCGAGTGAGCGTGGCAAAGCGGTCGCGCCTGTTGTGCAGTCATCCAAGCGCCCTCGGGCGGCTTCTCCGGTGCCAACTGAGAAAGCGCCGAAGCATCCACGAGCAGCACCATCAAAGCCGCCGAAGGCCTTGCCCAAGATGCGAATGGCCATTCCCACTATCTCCAGGTAACATCAGAACTTGTGTTTTCTTGTTTAGCACGGACGAACACTTGGTCAACTCATCGACTGGTTTCTGAAATCTGCAGTGCTGTTACCTCCGAGACCTCCGCCAAGAACGACGACCAGGAAATGGAAGACGCTGCCACCTCCAACCCTGGTATGCTCTCTTTAGCTTCACCTTTGGTCGATTGGATTTTCGTTTCTAACTTTGGATTTTTCCTGCAGCTCCTCCTCATGTCATTGATCTCCCTGATGATGACGATGGGGTACCACTGAGGGCGAGGAAGAATAGAAAGGCGCAGGCTGGCAAGACCACTCGGACTGCATCAGTGCCTGAGGCATCGGTTCAACAAGGTGGCGATGTCACTCGGCATTCTGTGTCCTTTGCTGTGCCGCTGACGAGTGCCCGACCTTCATCGTCGATTGCTGATCCGCCCTTCCTTTTCGCCACACACCATGTCCCAGAGGACCAAGAGGGTGCTACTAAGGAGGCCATACGCCAGGCGGGGATCATGATGGAGCAAGTGAAGGCGATCCGGGATGCCAGCCCGGCAGCCTATGATGCTAGCTCAGCCCTTCAGAGCAACGTCCAGGTTAGTTGATCACCGCTTGTTCTATTAGGATATGCTATCTGAGGATTTTCTTTCCAAAGATCTTTGCATCTATACAACCACTGGGTGTGTCGATTGAATTTTCGTATTAGTGGGGGCACGCTGAGTGCACCCACTGGGTGTAGTCCCTGAGACTATGGTGGACTGCTGGCAGTCGACTGTAGTCTTCGTAGTTGAAATTTCTTCATTCCAACTTCTTCACTCAGTCTGGTCAGACCATGTCGAATGGAATCTTGGAACCAGTGAGGGCACGCTGAGTGCACCCACTGGGTGTAGTCCCCGAGACTACGATGGACTGCTGGCAGTCAACTGTAGTCTGAAGAACCTGTTTTTTTTGGTAGATCGTTATGAGATCGAGGCTGACTGCTGGTAGTTAGCCATGGTTTTGGAGTCATAATATTTTTGTTCCTTTCGGTCGACTAATCGGATCAAGTCGATAAAACTAGTGGGGGCATGCTGAGTGCACCCACTGGGTGTAGTCCCCGAGACTACTGTCGAATATTTTGATTCGACTGTAGTATTAGAAATGTTACGGTTTTTCTCTTAGTCACTCGGAAGCAACCTCTCTTTGATGTTTGTCGACTGACTCTTCGCGGAAATCTTGTGAGCTCGTGGCTCGTTATACTAAGTTGGAAAAGAAACATATCCAGCTCGACCTTGACTTGAAGCTTGTTCAGGAGAACTTCTAGAAGGCGAAGGACGAAGCAAAATGATTGGTGAGAACTTGACGACGGTTCGTATCCTTCTACCCATTCTTGATTCTGATCTCATTGTCATTTTGCAGATAAAATGAAGGAGGCTCTGAAGAAGAAGGACTAGGAACTTGCCGAGGCGCAGGATGCGGCTTTGGACAAAACTAAGCTTGAGGAAGAGAAGCTGGCTTCAGTCGGTAAACTTGAAGAAGAGAACACCAACCTGAAAGCTGCTCTCGACGCGGCCAACAAGGAAGTCATCCGTCTGAAGAATGGCAAGATAGCTCTGAGTGACAAGGCTAGTGAACTGGTGGGGAAGAAGAACGATCTGGAGGCTTATCTGGGAGGGCTCGCCAAGAAGTTATTCATCATGCTTGAGGGTAATCTCCCTTATCCGACTGACTTGTAACCACTGACTTATCATAGAACTGTTGGTCTACCTTTGAGTTGTGTTTACAGAATTCTGCCAAAACTTCAAGGAGGAGACCAGCCGAGTGGAGACAGGCTTGGATCCCATCAACTCTCCTGTGAAGGATGAAACTGCCATGAACATGCTCTGACTGGAGTCCTGTGTTGCTAGTGTGGTTGACTATCTTGCTCGACTGAAGGTTGCGGCATCGCGAATCGACACGACACTCTGGCAAGGGGAGACGCTTCGGAATGACCTCGAGTCTCTGATGACTCGACTGAATGAAGTTCCAGGTCAAGTGCAAGAATGGAAGAAGTCTTCTGCCAGGTGTGGTGCTGATGTTGCTCTGTCTCTGGTCCGTGTTCACTGCAAGGATGTGCGAGAGGAAAAGCTGGCGTCCCTCAAAGTGGCCAATACCAAGAAGCATGACTTCCAATCTTTCATGGAGACCTTCATCGCTGCTGCCACTCGGATTGCAGATGGAATCGACCTAGACCAGTTTGTCACGCCTTCCAGTCCTCCACCCGAGGAGTAAAAAACTTCGATGCTTGATGCCTTAAATTTGCCTCGGAATGCCGAGTGATTTTGTAACCGATAAACTTTAACAGGCTTGATGCCTGAGCACTTCTGAATCCGTAGGATGTTATCTGAACATGGCTTATCGTTGAATATGCTTGCATTTTCCTTCGAGCGAACTTTGTTCTTCACTCAGAATATACTTTAATGTTTGAGACGCAACCCTGAGGTGGGGAATACAGTCGACCTGCTCTTTATCGCTCTTGCAGGTAAGGATGGAGCACAAATTGCAGTCGACCTGCGTCCTTGTATTTGTGGCTTAGCTCCGAAGGAGAGGGTAGCAGTCGACCTACACCTCGTCGTCCTTGCATAGAGCACATTGTATTTGTGGTGGAGCTCTGAAGGAGAAGGTAGCAGTCGACCTGCACCTCGTCGTCCTTGCAGAGTGCACATTGTATTTGTGGCGGAGCTCCGAAGGAGAAGGTAGCAGTCGACCTGCACCTCGTCGTCCTTGCGGATCAGAATGGATTTCATACTTAGGCGAGTACTGGACTACAGCTAAGCCCCCGAGTGGGAGGTTTGCTCTCCACTCGGTAAGATATCAGATACTTAGGCGAGTACTGGACTACAGCTAAGCCCCCAAGTGGGAGGTTTGCTCTCGACTCGGTAGGATTTCAAATACTTAGGCGAGTACTAGACTGCAGCTAAGCCCCCGAGTGGGAGGTTTGCTCTCCACTCGGTAGGATTTCAAATACTTAGGCGAGTACTGGATTGTAGCTAAGCCTCTGAGTGGGAGGTTTGCTCTCCACTCAGTAGGATTTTCAAGTACTTAGGCGAGT
>NC_041393.1:491492228-491492521 GCF_002162155.2 Triticum dicoccoides | reverse complement strand
TGCAGCTAAGCCCCCGAGTGGGAGGTTTGCTCTCCACTCAGTAGGATTTTCAAGTACTTAGGCGAGTACTGGACTGCAGCTAAGCCCCCGAGTGGGAGGCTTGCTCTCCACTCGGTAGGATTTTCAAGTACTTAGGCGAGTACTGGACTACAGCTAAGCCCCCTAGTGAGAAGCAGACTCACCACCCAGTAGGATTTTCAAATACTTAGGCGAGAACTGGACTGCAGCTAAGCCCCCGAGTGGGAGGTTAGCTCTCCACTCGGTAGGATTTTCAAGTACTTAGGCGAGTACTG
>NC_041393.1:491417495-491492090 GCF_002162155.2 Triticum dicoccoides | reverse complement strand
TAAGCCCCTGAGTGGGAGGTTAGCTCTCCACTCGGTAGGATTTCGTCGTCCTTGCAGAGCGCACATTGTATTTGTGGCGGAGCTCCGAAGGAGAAGGTAGCAGTCGACCTGCACCTAGTCATCCTTGCGGATCGGAATGGATTTCATACTTAGGCGAGTACTGGACTGCAGCTAAGCCCCCGAGTGGGAGGTTTGCTCTCCACTCGGTAGGATTTTCAAATACTTATGCGAGTACTGGATTGCAGCTAAGCCCCCGAGTGAGAGGCAGACTCGCCACTCGGTAGGATTTTCAAGTACTTAGGCGAAACGGATTCGCAGCTAAGACTCCGAGTGAGAGGCAGACTCGCCACTCGGTAGGATTTTCAAATATTTAGGCGAAACGGATTCGCAGCTAAGCCTCCGAGTGAGAGGCTTGCTCGTCACTCGGTAGGGAAATTTTTTACAAACTTAGGCGAAACGGATTCGCAGCTAAGCCACCCACTGCGGGATTTCTTACATAAACAAAAGCAACAATAATCAATGGGAAAATTATAACACTTTTGTCTTTGGTAAACAAACTACAGGAGTACTTTTTATTACATCTTATCCTAGTGAGTACTTAAGTGTAAAAGGGGCGAAGCGGGTCCGCATTCCAAGCTCATGGCTCATCAATCTGGCGACCGACATTGTAAAGACGGTATGCTCCACTGTGGAGAACTTTGGTGATGATGAAGGGGCCTTCCCAAGTAGGGGCGAGTTTGTGTGGCTTCTGTTGATCCACTCGGAGGACCAAGTCTCCTTCTTGGAAGGCTCGACGCTTCACGTTTTTGGCATGGAATCGACGCAAGTCCTGCTGATAGATGGTCGATCGGATCAAGGCCATCTCTCTTTCTTCTTCTAGGAGGTCGACTGCGTCCTGCCGGGCTTGTTCTGCTTCATCTTTAGAGTAGAGCTCGACTCGGGGTGCATTGTGAAGCAGGTCACTCGGCAAAACTGCTTCAGCTCCATAGACCAGAAAGAATGGAGTTCGCCCAGTCGACCGATTAGGAGTAGTCCTCAATCCCGAAAGAACTGATGGAAGTTCGTCGACCCACGCGCCTGCTGCGTGTTTGAGATCACGCATCAACCGGGGTTTCAATCCTTTGTGAATTAGGCCGTTTGCTCTTTCTGCTTGTCCATTCGACTGGGGGTGAGCGACGGAAGCGTAGTCGACTCGCGTACCTTGAGAAGTGCAAAAAGCTTTGAATTGGTCGGAATTGAAGTTTGACCCATTATCAGTGATGATGCTATGCGGAACTCCATATCTGAATATCAACTCTCTGATG
The DNA here is from genome assembly GCF_002162155.2 of Triticum dicoccoides. Taxonomy (NCBI): domain Eukaryota; kingdom Viridiplantae; phylum Streptophyta; class Magnoliopsida; order Poales; family Poaceae; genus Triticum; species Triticum dicoccoides. Next base: position 491,490,786 of record NC_041393.1, on the reverse strand, counting down.
AAGCTGATAGCAGTGCCGGCATCGAGATTCTTGATAGGCTTGGCTTCAATCCACTTAGTGAACTTGTCGACCGCCACTAGTACATGGGTGAAGCCGCTCCTGCCAGTCCTCAGAGGTCCAACCATATCTAATCCCCAGACTGCGAAGGGCTAGACGAGTGGAATGGTCTTCAAGGCTGAGGCGGGCTTGTGCGACATATTGGAGTAGAACTGGCATCCTTCACACTTGTCTACTATCTCTTTCGCCATTTCATTTGCTCTGGGCCAGTAAAAACCCGCTTGGTATACTTTAGCCATAATAGTCCGAGAGGACACATGACGGCCACAGGTCCCCGAGTGGATGTCGTTAAGAATTATCCGACCCTCTTCTGGCGTTATACATTTCTGACTGGCTCCAGTCGCGCTTTCTCTGTACAACTGTCCCTTCATCACAGTAAAGGCCTTGGATCAACGTACGATATGTCGAGCCTCTTCTTCATTCTCTGGGATCTCTTTCCTTAGGATATACGCGATGTACGACACTGTCCAGTCGGGAGTGATGACCAAAACTTCCATGATCAGGTCGACCACAACTGGGACCTCAACTTCAGTCGGATCCGTGACACTTTTTGGCTGCGGGGCTTCTTCGGTGAAAGGATCCTCTTGAACTGACGGTGCGTGGATATGTTCCAAGAACACACCACTAGGAATGGCTTCTCTCTTGGAACCTATTTTTGCCAAATCATCAGCTGCTTGATTTTTTAGTCGGGGTATATGATGAAGCTCTAACCCCTTGAATTTCTTCTCCAGCTTTCTTACTGCATTGCAGTAACCAGTCATGGCTGGGCTTCTGACGTCCCACTCCTTCATCACTTGGTTAACCACCAAATCTGAGTCGCCGTAGACCATGAGGCGACGGATGCCGAGTGAAATGGCCATACGCAACCCATACAAAAGTGCTTCGTATTCTGCTTCGTTGTTGGAGGAATCAAAGTGAATCTGGAGTACATATCTGAGCTTATCTCCTCGGGGGGAAACTAATACTACCCCAGCACTGGAACCATTCAGCATCTTAGAGCTATCAAAGAACATGGTCCAGTGATCCGAGTGAACTTGAGTCGGCAGTTGCTATTAAGTCCACTCGGCGATGAAATCTGCTATTGCTTGGGACTTGATAGCTTTCTTTGCCTCAAATCTGATATCCAGGGGAAGGAGTTCAATCGCCCATTTTGCCACTCGACCAGTTGCATCTCTGTTGTGCATAATCTCTGACAATGGGGCGTCGCTGACGACTGTAATGGTATGGTCAGAGAAGTAATGAGCTACTTTCTTCGTGGTCATATAAATCCCATATACAAGCTTGTGATAATGAGGGTATCTTTGCTTTGATGGGGTCAGAACTTCAGAAATATAATATACTGGGCGCTAAACTTTAAAGGCTTTTCCTTCTTCTTCCCGCTCGACTGTAAGTACTGTACTGACAACTTGTCTTGTGGCTGCAATGTAAAGCAGCAAAGGCTCTTTGCTGATCGGGGCAACAAGCACTGGTTGGGTGGAAAGCAGGGCTTTTAGCTCTACGAACGCTGCATCAGCTTCAGGAGTCCACTCGAACTTGTCTGACTTCTTCATCAGTCGGTAAAGAGGCAATGCCTTTTCACCGAGACGAGAGATGGATCGACTTAAAGCGGCCAAGCAACCAGTAAGCTTCTGAACATCGTGCACACGCACAGGTCGTTTCATTTGCAGTATAGTGCCCACTTTTTCTGGATTTGCGTCGATTCCTCTTTCGGAAACGAGGAAGCCGAGTAATTTTCCGCCAGGAACTCCGAATGTGCACTTTGATGGATTAAGCTTGATATCATACCTCCTGAGGTTGGCAAATGTCTCAGCAAGGTCAGTCAGCAGGTCGGAACCTTTCCGTGACTTGACCACAATATCATCCATGTACGCTTCCACATTCCGACTGATTTGAGTGAGCAAACACTTCTGAATCATCCTCATGAACGTGGCTCCGTCATTCTTGAGGACGAATGGCATGGTGACATAACAAAAGCACCCGAATGGGGTGATGAAAGCTGTTTTGATCTCATCGGGTCCATACAGACGGATCTGATGGTACCCGGAATAGGCGTCTAAGAAAGACAGTCGCTCACATCCCGCAGTCGAGTCGACTATCTGGTCGATGCGGGGGAGAGGAAAATGATCTTTCGGGCAGGCCCGATTGATATGTTTAAAGTCAATGCACATGCGAAGTGACTTGTCCTTCTTGGGGACCATGACAACATTGGCGAGCCACTCGGAGTGGTAAATTTCTCGAATAAACTCTGCTGCTAAGAGCCGAGCCACCTCCTCGCCAATGGCCTTTCTTTTCTGGACGGCGGACTGCTACCTCTTGAGCACTGCATTGGATTTCCCTGAAGAGGATAGGATGATGCAGTAAAGTAGCGTAAGTATTTCCCTCAATTTTTGAGAACCAAGGTATCAATCCAGTAGGAGATCACACACAATTCCCTCGTACCTACACAAAACGATAGCAACTCGCAACCAACGCTTAGGGGTTGTCAATCCCTTCACAGTCACTTACGAGAGTGAGATCTGGTAGAGATAATATTTTTGGTATTTTTGATAGATAGATGCAAAGTAAAAAGTAAAAGGCAAAGTAAAACAAAGCAAGTAAATAAAGTAATGGAGATTGATATGATGAGAATAGACCCGGGGGCCATAGGTTTCACTAGTGGCTTCTCTCAAGAGCATAAGTATTTTACGGTGGGTGAACAAATTACTGTTGAGCAATTGATAGAAAAGCGAATAATTATGAGATTATCTAGGTATGATCATGTATATAGGCATCACGTCATCGAAACGACTCTGCATCTACTACTATTACTCCACTCATTGACCGCTATCCAGCATGCATCTAGAGTATTAAGTAAAATAGAGTAACGCTTTAAGCAAGATGACATGATGTAGAGGGATAAATTCATGCAATATGATAAAAACCCCATCTTGTTATCCTCGATGGCAACAATACAATACGTGCCTTGCAACTCTTTCTGTCACTGAGTAAGGACACCGCAAGTTTGAACCCAAAGCTAAACACTTCTCCCATTGCAAGAACTACCAATCTAGTTGGCCAAACCAAAAGGATAATTCGAAGAGAATTGTAGAGATAACTCAATCATACATAAAAGAATTCAGAGAAGAATCAAATATTGTTCATAGATAAGCTGGATCATAAACCCACAATTCATCGTCTCAACAAACACACCGCAAAAAGAAGATTACATCGAATAGATCTCCACAAGAGAGGGGGAGATCATTGTATTGAGATCCAAAAAGAGAAGAAGCCATCTAGCTAATAACTATGGACCCGAAGGTCTGAAGTAAACTACTCACACTTCATCGGAGAGGCTATGGTGTTGATGTAGAAGCCCTCCGTGGTAGATGCCCTCTCCGGCGGAGCTTCGGAACAGGCCCCAAGATGGGATCTCGCGGATACAGAAGGTTGCGGTGGTGGAATTAGGTTTTTGGCTCCGTATCTGATCTGACGGGGGTACGTAGCTATATATAGGAGGAAGGAGTACGTCGTTGGAGCTCTGAGGGGCCCACAAGGTACGGGGGCGCGCCCAGGAGGGGCGTCCTCCACCCTCGTGGCCTCCTTGGAAACTTCTTGGAGAAGGGTCCAAGTCTCCTGGATCACGTTCGGTTGGAAAATCACGTTCCCGAAGGTTTTATTCCGTTTGGACTCCGTTTGATATTCTGTTTCTTCGAAATACCGAAATAGGCAAAAGACAACAATTCTGGGCTGGGCCTCCAGTTAATAGGTTAGTCCCAAAAATAATATAAAAGTGAAAAATAAAGCCCAATATAGTCCAAAACAGTAGACAAAGTAGCATGGAGTAATCAAAAATTATAGATACATTGGAGACGTATCAAGCATCCCCAAGCTTAATTCTTGCTCGTCCTCGAGTAGGTAAATGATAAAAAAGAATGTTTGATGCGGAGTGATACTTTGGCATAATTTCAATGTAAATCTTCTTAATTCTGACATGAATAATCAGATCCGAAAGATTCAAGACAAAAGTTCATATTGACATAAAGGTAATAATACTTCAAGCATACTAATCAAAGCAATCATGTCTTCTCAAAATAGCATGGTTAAAGAAAGTTATCCCTACAAAATAATATAGTCTAGCTATGCTCTATCTTCATCACACAAAGTATTTAATCATGCACAACCCCAATGATGAGCCAAGCAATTGTTTCATACTTTGGAATTCTCAAACTTTTTCAACTTTCACGCAATACATGAGCATGAGCCATGGACATAGCACTATAGGTGGAATAGAACGGTGGTTGTGGAGAAGACAAAAAAGGAGAAGATAGTCTCACATCAACTAGGCGTATCAACGGGCTATGGAGATGCCCATCAATAGATATCAATGTGAGTGAGTAGGGATTGCCATGCAATGGATGCACTAGAGCTATAAGTATATGAAAGATCAACAAAAGAAACTAAGTGGGTGTGCATCCAACTTGCTTGCTCACGAAGACCTAGGGCACTTTTGAGGAAGCCCATCATTGGAATATACAAGCCAAGTTCTATAATGAAAAATTCCCACTAGTATATATGAAAGTGACAACATATGAGACTCTCTATCATGAAGATCATGGTGCTTATTTTGAAGCACAAGTGTGGAAAAAGGATAGTAGCATTGTCCCTTCTCTCTTTTTCTCTCATTTTTTTATTTTTTATTTTGGTGGGCTTGTTTGGCCTCTTTTTTCTTCTCTTTTTTTTGTTTGGGCTTCTTTGGTCTCTTTTATTTTTCATAAAGTCCGGAGTCTCATCCCGACTTATGGGGGAATCATAGTCTCCATCATCCTTTCCTCACTGGGACAATGCTCTAATAATGATGATCATCACACTTTTATTTTTCTTACAACTCAACAATTACAACTCGATATTTAGAACAAGATATGACTCTATATGAATGCCTCCGGCGGTGTACCGGGATATGCAATGAATCATGAGCGACACGTATGAAAATTATGAAGGTGGCCTTGCCACAAATACAATGTCAACTACATGTTCATGCAAAAAGCAATATGACAAAAGTAATACATGTCATATGAACGGAACGGTGGAAAGTTGCATGGCAATATATCTCGGAATGGCTATGGAAATGCCATGATAGGTAGGTATGGTGTCTTTTTTGAGGAAGGTATATGGTGGGTGTATGATACCGGCGAAAAGTGCACGGTATTAGAGAGGCTAGCAATGGCGGAAGGGTGAGAGTGCATATAATCCATGGACTCAACATTAATCAAAAGAACTCATGCACTTATTGCAAAAGTTTAGAAGTCATCAAAAACCAAAGCATTAAATGCATACTCCTAGGGGGATAGATTGGTAGGAAAAGACCATCGCTCGTCCCCGACTGCCACTCATAAGGAAGAGAATCAATAAATAAAATTGTGCTCCGACTTGATCACAAGCGGTTCACCATACGTGCATGCTACGGGAATCACAAACTTCAACACAAGCATTCTTTAAATTCATAATTACCCCTACTAGCATTGCTTTAATATTATCACCTCCATATCTCAAAACAATTATCAAGCATCAAACTTATCTTAGTATTCAACGCACTCAAAAGAAAGTTTCACAAATCTTGAATACCAAGTATATTAACTTTAAGCAAATTACCATGCTATTAACGACTCTCAAAATAATCTAAGTGAAGCATGAGAGATCAATAGTTTCTTTAAAACAAATCCACCACCGTGCTCTAAAAGATTTAAGTGAAGTACTAGAGCAAAAAATATTATGCTCAAAAGATATAAGTGAAGCACAATGAGCAAAACTATCAAGCTCAGAAGATATAAGTGAAGTACTATGAGCAAAACTATCAAGCTCAAAGGATATAAGTGAAGCACATAGAGTATTCTAGCAAATTCCATATCATGTATGGCTCTCTCAAAAGGTGTGTACAGCAAGGATGATTGTGGCAAACTAACAAGCAAAGACACAAATAATACAAGACGCTCCAAGCAAAACACATATCATGTAGTGAATAAAAATATAGCTCCAAGTAAATTACCGATGGAAGTAGACGAAAGAGGGGATGCCTTCCGGGGCATCCCCAAGCATTGACTTTTTGGTGTCCTTGGATTATCTTGGGGGTGCCATGGGCATCCCCAAGCTTAGGCTCTTGCCACTCTTTGTTCCATAATCCATCAAAAGAATTCACCCAAAACTTGAAAACTTCACAACACAAAACTCAATAGAAATCTCGTGAGCTCCGTTAGTGAAAGAAAACAAAAGACTACTTCAAGGTACTGTAATGAACTCATTCTTTATTTATACAAGCGGCACAATGTCTGCAAAAACATTCAGAATTAGTAGTAACTAGGCGATGCCCCGCACGTTGTGGTGGGATTTTGTATGATATAAACATTGCGCTAAACTAATCATCTAGCTGCTGTCTATAGTTTCTCTTGTATTAAGATAAGTTGTTTATCAATATTTTACAAATAAATAAATAAAGAAATACATATCTCCATCTATAAGTTTAAATTTGGACGGAATAAAAATGCATGCAGGACTCACTTTTCTTTCATATCTAGAGCACCGAGGTATCATGCTATGAGCTGCATGCATGCATCAGTTTTTTTTCTTGATTAAAACACACACAGCCGGCAGTTACTGCATGCATGTGTCATTTACTACATATGGTACGTGCAGTGGCTCTCATTGTGTAGATCGGAGGATATTGTTAATTGATCTACTATTCTACTATATCCAAGGGCTAAATTAATTTGGATGATGTGGCTCAAGGAGAAGCGAGAGAATTCCTAGTACTGGGGGCTAGCTATTTAGATATAGTAGATTGGTGTTAAACCTACTGTATTCCAACTTCCTTATGGTTTATAAATTAATTTATTAGCCATAGATGCATTGAAATAAGCAAACAACACACGAAAAACAGAATCTGTCAAAAACAGAACAGTCTGTAGCAATCTGTAACTAACGCAAACTTCTAGAACTCTAAAAATTCTACCAAAAATAGGAAGTACTAGACAATTTGTTTATTGAACATCAGCAAAAAGAATCAATGCAAAAGCTCTTTACTGTGATTTATTGAATTGTTTCTCGTGAGTGCAAAGTTTCTGTTTTTCAGCAGAATCAAATCAACTATCATCATAGCTTATCCTATAGGTTCTACTTGGCACAAACACTAATTAAAACACAAAACCACATCTAAACAGAAAATAGAAACAAAATTTAACACTAAACAGGAACAAAAACAAAGAACACAAAATAAAATTGGGTTGCCTCCCAACAAGCGCTATCATTGAACGCCCCTAGCTAGGCATAAAAGCGAAGATAGATTTAACGAGTGCCCCCCTTGGCACCGGGAGTGTAGGTAGCAAGAGAAGGTATCCTTTCTAAGTCATTCATCCTTCTATTCAGATTAAGAACATTGCCATTAATGGATGAGGTGAGATTAAGCACGTTACGAAAATTTGCATCCAAGCTAGACTTCATTTCTTTAATAATTTCATTTTGATAAAAGCACAAGAGAGTAGTTGATTCAACTTTATCATTTAAAGGGTGCCCAAATATGGTTTTAATTTTTTCATAAGTATCTATAGCATACCCTCCAAGAAAACCTTCTTCAAAAATAGAGTCTAGAACTTGTTTGAAAGAGGCGGGCAAGCCAACATAGAAACTTTTTAGGTAAACATCAATTTGATATTGTGGCACATAACTAACCCGGATTCTTAATAACCTATCCCAAGCATCTTTTAAAGATTCATCAAGTAAATAGTGAAAGATTCCGGAGTCATCATCATCAAAATCATCTAAATTCTCATTAGTGATCCCGGTGGGTCTCTCTATAGCATCATTGTTTATGAGCTTAGAAAGGATAGATAGGTTATCCAAGGCACTAGAACTCGGGAGAAATCCCTTACTTCTTTTTGATTCGGCCATGGTAACAAGTAATCCAACACACAAGCAAAGGCAAACGAGAAAAAGGCAAAAGAGAAAGAGAGGAGGAGATTGGGAAAGAGAGGGAGAATAAAACGGCAAAGGTGAAGTGGGGGAGAGGAAAACGAGAGGAAAATAATGTAATGCAAGAGATAGGGATTGTGATGGGTACTTGGTATAGTTGACTTTTGCGCGAACTCCCCGGCAATGGCGCTAGAAATTCTTCTTGCTACCTCTTGAGAACTGCGTTGGATTTCCTCGAAGAGGAGAGGATGATGCAGTAAAGTAGCGTAAGTATTTCCGTCAGTTTTTGAGAACCAAGGTATCAATCCAGTAGGAGATCACACACAAGTCCCTCGTACCTACACAAAACACTCGCAACCAATGATTAGGGGTTGTCAATCCCTTCATGGTCACTTACGAGAGTGAGATCTGATAGAGATAATATTTTTGGTATTTTTGATATATAGATGCAAAGTAAAAAGTAAAAGGCAAAGTAAAACAAAGCAAGTAAATAAAGTAATGGAGATTGATATGATGAGAATAGACCCGGGGGCCATAGGTTTCACTAGTGGCTTCTCTCAAGAGCATAAGTATTTTACGGTGGGTGAACAAATTACTATTGAGCAATTGATAGAAAAGTGAATAATTATGAGATTATCTAGGAATGATCATGTATATAGGCATCACGTGCAAAACAAGTAGATCGAAACGATTCTGCATCTACTACTATTACTCCACTCATCGACCGCTATCCAGCATGCATCTAGAGTATTAAGTAAAATAGAGTAACACTTTAAGCAAGATGACATGATGTAGATGGATAAATTCATGCAATATGATAAAAACCCCATCTTGTTATCCTCGATGGCAACAATACAATACATGCCTTGCAACTCTTTCTGTCACTGAGTAAGGACACCCCAAGATTGAACCCAAAGCTAAACACTTCTCCCATTGCAAGAACTACCAATCTAGTTGGCCAAACCAAAAGGATAATTCGAAGAGAATTGTAGAGATAACTCAATCATACATAAAAGAATTCAGAGCAGAATCAAATATTGTTCATAGATAAGCTGGATCATAAACCCACAATTCATCGGTCTCAATAAACACACCGCAAAAAGAAGATTACATTGAATAGATCTCCACAAGAGAGGGGGAGATCATTGTATTGAGATCGAAAAAGAGAGAAGAAGCCATCTAGCTAATAACTATGGACCCGAAGGTATGAGGTAAACTACTCACACTTCATCGGAGAGGCTATGGTGTTGATGTAGAAGCCCTCCATGGTAGATGCCCTCTCCGGCGGAGCTCCGGAACAGGCCCCAAGATGGGATCTCGTGGATACAGAAGGTTGGGGCGGTGGAATTAGGTTTTTGGCTCCGTATCTGATCTGACGGGGGTACGTAGGTATATATAGGAGGAAGGAGTACGTCGGTGGAGCTCCGAGGGTCCCACGAGGTAGGGGGGCGCGCCCAGGAGGGCGCGCCCTCCACCCTCGTGGCCTCCTCGGAAACTTCTTGGAGTAGGGTCCAAGTCTCTTGGATCACGTTCGGTTGGAAAATCACATTCCCGAAGGTTTTATTCCGTTTGGACTCCGTTTGATATTCTGTTTCTTCGAAATACTGAAATAGGCAAAAACAACAATTCTGGGCTGGGCCTCCAGTTAATAGGTTAGTCCCAAAAATAATATAAAAGTGAAAAATAAAGCCCAATATAGTCCAAAACATTAGACAAAGTAGCATGGAGTAATCAAAAATTATAGATACGTTGGAGACGTATCACGGACCTTCGCAGATGTTCTTTGATAGGTTTCGTTTTGAGTTAACTCGTAGACGGTGCTCAGCCAGCCCCTTGGGAACACCCGACATGTCAGAAGGTTTCCATGCAAACATGTCCCAGTTCTCACGGAGGAACTGGATGAGCGCTTCTTCCTATTTGGGGTCGAGCATTGTGGAGATATGAGTCGGAGCAGCATTGGGGTCGGTCGGGTGAATGTGAACCGGTTTTGTCTCACCGGACGACTGAAGTGCTGATTCTGCAGCGGGCTTCTTAGCTCAGAATAAATCGCTCGGGTCTGCATTTTTTTGGTGTTCCTGCCACTCTTCTGCTACCATCTGAGCATCGGTGATCTTTGAGCCTTTTTGAAAGCACTCTTCCGCCTTCTTCCGATTGCCAGTAACAGTGATCACACCTTTGAGGCCAGGCATCTTCAATTTGAAGTACACGTAACATGGTCGAGCCATAAAACGTGCATAAGCTGGCCTGCCCAAAATAGCGTGATAGGCACTCTAGAAATCCACCACTTCAAATGTCAACTTTTCTTTGCGGTAATTTTTGGAATCACCGAAAACCACATCAAGAGCAATCTGACCGAGTGACGCAGCCTTCTTTCCAGGAATGACTCCATAGAAACTCATGTTGCTGGTACTGAGTCTGGACATCAGAATGCCCATCCCTTTCAGTGTCTCTGCGTATAGTATGTTTAGGCTACTGCCACCATCCATCAACACTGTAGTCAGTCGAGTGCCTTCGACGACTGGGTCAACCACCAGAGCTTGCCTCCCAGGGGTGGCTATGTGTGTCGGGTGATCAGACTGGTCGAACATGATGGCAGTCTGAGACCATTTCAGATAATTGGGTGTCGCCAGAGCAACCATATTCACTTCCCGGTTGATAACTTTCAATCGACTTTTGCTTTCAACGTCAGCAAAAATCATCAGGGTGGAATTGACCTGGGGATATCCATCATCACTATCCTCTTTGTCATCAACTTTGTCCGACTCCTTTTCCTTATCTTTGGGCTGTTTCCCCTGGAATTGCTGGATCAAGAGCCGACACTGTCGAGTGGTATGTTTTGGGTAAATGAAATTACCCTCCTCATCTTTCTTCGTGTGGATGTGGCACGGCAAGTCCATCACGTCATTTCCTTCTTTATCCTTCACCTTCTTAGGGTTCCAAGGCCCTTTGGGCTTCCCTTTAAACTTTCCTTGAGTCACAGCTAAGGCTTCTCCAGGAGCAGCTGGATCGACTTTCCGCTTCTGCTTCCGACTAGAGTTCCCTCCTCCGGTTTCGTGGGCGACTGACTTCTGCTTACCACTTCGGAGTCGATCCTCTTCTTCACCATTGGCGTACTTGGTGGCTATCTCCATCATTCGACTCAGAGACATGTCTCTAGTTCGATCGAATTTCAGGTTCAGCTCTCTGTACTTAACGCCTTCCTTGAAGGCACAGACCGCCTGGTGATCAGACACATTCTCTACCGTGTGATGCAATGTGATCCATCTCTGGATGTAATCTCTCAAAGTCTCATTCGAATTTTGCACACAAGATTGCAGCTCTGTCAGTCCTGCTGGTCGCTTGCAAGTTCCTTCAAACATTCTGACAAACACTCGGGAAAGATCCTCCCAAGTGTAAATGCTGTTGGGTGCTAACTGATTCAGCCATGCTCTGGCCAAGCCCTCCAACATAAGAGGCAGATGTTTCATGGCCACCTCATCATTGCCGCCGCCGATCTGAACAGCCACTCGGTAGTCTTCAAGCCAAGTATTAGGCTTGGACTCACCAGTGAACTTACTGACTCTAGTCGCCAAAGAATCACCGCGGCCTTGATGGCTCTGCTGAAACACTCTGGTCCTGAGACGTGCACCCGGCTGCTGGTGGGTACATCTCAGTCGTGACCCTCTCGTTGGGCTCTGTTCCTGTCGACCAAACCTTGAACGATAATGGATCTCGCATCAAAGCCTGGTTCCCTGGGGTCGACTGGAATCCTTCGCCCAACACTGTGCTGGCGTCTATCATCCTGTTGTCGAGGCGCGTACGACCCACCCCTTGGGGGAGGGGTGGGCACTCGATGTCGATCATCGCGATCGATTCGGTGATCATACTGCTCATGGTTCTTGTACTGATCATGGCGGTCTCCATGCCCCTCACGCCTCGGGGGCGATCTGGGGCTATGAGCCGACTGGACTGTATTTGCAGTTACGGATCTGCTGTGAATCCTATTCCGCGACTGCGATACAGCTGAATTTTGATCTCCTGCTGCTCGGAGTAAATCTATGATCTGCATCAAGCCTCTGCCGGCCTCTGATTGGGAAGGCTGAATTGACTCTGCTATACGGGCCGCAACTGCTAAATTCTGAATCGGAGTTCGGTATACCTGAGTCGGTGGTGGAACGAGTTGACTGGAGTCCGGAACCCGTTGCCGCGCACGCTCGTCGAGTGCTCACTGAAGGTTCTCCAGTCGAGTGCGCTCAGCCAAGTTGGCCAAGCGCACGTCCTCCAAGGCACGAGCCTCGGCGGTTTCTCCAATGATAGGAGTGGCATCCATGTTCCGGTGGCGAAATTCTTCCCTTTGCAGCGAAGTGAGGGGCTCGGGGAGATACTCCTCATGGGCATGCAACGGATCGCCTCTGCCGTCACCTCCATCAGCGCCAGGAAAACCGGGGGGACCGCGCGGTCCATCGACCATCAGGACCTCCACCGCTGGATCACTGCTGTCGCACTCGGATGCAGTCTCTCCGGAGCTAGTCAAACATGCCGTAGAGAGATTCATCGGGCTCGATTACCGTGATGTGGGGGGTGGCCTACTGGCGAGCCACCACGTGTCTCACCCACCGCTGAAGCCTCGACCGACCGGAGCGCTTGCGCCGGCGGGAAACAGGGTGGGAGGATGACACAAGGACCGACCAATACTGGGTCGACGGTTGTCGCAGGAGGACGCCGCGGACGCACGCGCGAAAGTGCATCGCTCCGCGGACTGGGAGCACGTCAATGTCGAGCGGGGCCCCCTGAAGGCAAGCAAAGTCGTCGGCGATGAACGTGAGCGCGCCGAGACGGATCTCGCGGCTCTCAACCAAAACTCCGCGTGAAACCATGATGAAGGAGATCGGAAAAAATTGCAACTTCTCCAATAAGTCGGTAAGACACCTGCCCCACGGTGGGTGCCAACTATCGTGGTTCTAAGTCTGACAGTAGTGTAGGGGGATACTAATGGAGAGGCAAGATCCTAGCTATGGAGTAGTTGTATACGCAAGAGATTTTCGAGTTCAGGCCCTTCTCGGAGGAAGTAACAGCCCTATGTCTCGGAGCCCGGAGGTGGTCGACTGGATTATATGCTATGAGTTACAGGGGTGCGAACCCTTCACACTGAGGAGGGGGGTGGCTTATATAGAGTCCGCCAGACCCCTCCGGCCCTTAGTTATGCAGGGTTTAAGATATATTAAGATGGGGCGTTACTGGTAACGCTACACATAAAGTGTTATGATGACCATACAAGCTACTTAATGATCGACCGTTGGCGTGCAGAGTGACTTTAGATCTCCTGGCCGTCGAGTGGTTGGCTTCATGGTCGAGTGGTTGGCTTCATGGTCGAGTGTCTTTGAGCCCGTCGAGTGGAACACTTCTGAGTCGATTGACAGGTGGTTTCTTCTAGAGATGTCCTTGGGTAGGGTAGTTTGGACAGGTCCATGACCCTACCCTAGGTACATAGCTTCATCAGGGGCCCACCACCATGAAAATCAGGGGAGGATAGAGAAAGGCAATTTACATTAACCCTTTCGTAGGTTCCCGTAGATGTAGAAAGATGTGAAATTCGTGAATGTGTAGTGGACGTACTATTGGAGTGCCTAAGATAAATTGTGTATGTATAGAGCCTATGTGTTTATTTTACTTCGCATGTTAGCTTTGTCTCGGTTCAATAAAAAGCAGAGTTGGTGATGATGGTGTGCCTGTCATCCTGCAATATAGGCCGTCCGATCTATATCTAATGGATAGGAAGGAAACTATGACAATTTACCTGCACTCCTCTCCACATTTGCAGATAAGGACTTCCCTCGTTCATCCTTTTCTCCCACAAGATCTTGATCTTCCGTGCAACGCGCTGGCATCTTGCTAGTACTCCTACAATATACTATATTATTCTGAAAGTTCATATACACCGGCCGAGATTAATGCAAACCCGACAGATTTTCATTACATTTCGAACTTTTATGGGACAAAAAAATAAAAGAAACCCGACCCTAAACCTATTCTACGGCGGCGACCGACGTCCTCCATCTGGGATCTCTATGTACGGGGGCGGGGTTCAAGACCCGTGCAGTGAAGGTGCAGTCTCCGGCGAGGAAGAGTAGAACACGAGATACGGACCGGCCAGTTGGCACACCATGCCCTGCCGCCTCCCATGCCCTACTCATCCTTGGAGGAGTCCCCGACCTCGACGGTGCCGGACGTTGGACGGCGGCAAGTAGGATGCGTGGCTGACGGTGCTCCCGTCATCGGCCACCAGCGTGGCCACCGCTTATGCGATCGCATCCGCGTCCGGCTACGCCGCTATTGCGTCGCGAGAGGTGACTTGAGAGAGGGCGGTGACCTCGAGCTTCATCCCCGAAGACAAGCTCTCCCGCAGAGCGTTCGCGCCTGCGGTCATGGCGGATGTGGTGCCAGGTAGGAGGACGATGCGCTATGGTGTGGAGGTTAGATGGGCGTTGCCGCTTTAAGTAGCGCATTCCGGTGAGGCCAAGCGTCCGGGTGCGTCATTAAGTCGCCGGAGTTGGTTCCTCGGGCACCGAGCCTCTTAACGACGGCATACGAATGGATGGCATGAATGCGGGCAGCTGGCGCCGGCTGGGAACACACCGTGCGATGGTGCAAGGGACGAGGGTTTTTGGTGTGCCAGGGTAGTCAGTTGCGGTCGTGGCAACGTTGGAGATGCCATTTGCTCAAATGCGATCCCCGCATGTCATTGAAAAAGCAAGACGACCCGACATGGTCTCAGGTCCTCAGGATGCAGTTGGCCGCTACACCACTCCGCGGACGCATCGCGACGCCCCGTGCATCCTCGACGAGTCGGGTGTTCGGGTGTGTTTGGATTGTGGCCAAAGTGCACCTTCCCAAAATTTTGGTCATGACCCAAAGATTGGCCTTTGTTTGGATGGTTGCCATTTGTTTGGCATGCCAATGAACTCTAGCCAACTCTAGTTCATTTTTCCTGCCAATGTCGGCCAAATCATGGGCAACTAAAACCTCAACCAAACTTTTGGCTACCCAATTCTTTGATGGGGCAACCTTGGGCACAAACCAAACATACTGTTGGTCGTGCCACAACACTAACGCCACCCTCGGCACACTAAAACCGACCGTGTCTAGCGATGCTGAGCATGTCGCTCACCACGGTTGCCGTGTCTAGAGGTGGTGCTGGAGCTGCGCCACGTTGTTGGCCCCCACGACCCACATGAACGGTTGCCGGTGGCGAGGAAGTCGTGGGCCAGCTCCTCCATTGGACTAGTCTGCGCTATGTTGTCCCGATAGGTTTGCCCCACATGTCGGTTTCCCTGTTTTCCCGGCCATATTCGAGCGTAAGTGCTCCGCGTTGCTCATTAGGCCTTTCACTATGTAGGCCAAGCGAGACAACTTATTGTTTATTTGAGCCGTTCAAGTATAATCATGTGGCGTTTGCTTATTTCTCATTCCTCTCCAACCCTCTTCCCCATCAATCATGTCTCCCTCCGGTCGAGTCCATCCTCCTGCATGCCTCATTTGAACATTTCACCGAGTATCATTCGCATGTGAGCCTAGACCATGCTTGTCTTTCCAATGTTGTAATTTGTCCGACATGCATACAAACAAACGGTTCGTTTAAAGTTTCACTTTTCCTCCACTACGTGCCGCTTCACGTCTTAGTTTTGACATTGCATTCGGTTCATGCCCCGACACATGTTGACGAGATCGATTGATGTTCAGAGATCAATTGCGTGTCGTGCAAGGAGATAAAGGTTTGGTCTGTTTCTATGATAGAAATGACCCGCCGGGGGGGGGTCTATGGGGATCAGAGGGAGTATATTGTATGTTCGTAAGCAAAATGAACGTATTGTACCCACCCTAGTCCTCTTTCAATCGATCTCCGGACCCCGAGATGAAATCGAGAGAGAACGAGTGGGGGCACGTGATACCTAAGGCAGATTCAAAATTTTGAACCGGTGATCATATCATCCCCAAATCATATATAAAGGGTATTCAATGTTTGTTTCATCTTACTTTTATGTGTAGTCAAAGTATCTCTACTTTGATAAAAAAATGTATCAACATTGAACAAAGCCCAATCAATATTGTTAGATTCATACGTACTCTTAGATTTGTACTCGAGATGGTTTCCAATTTGTTTTCAACCACGTGAATGTGCTTGTTCTCGCGCATGCTCTTCCTACTAGGATTTCGCCACATATAGCTAGTCCGATAGTTACTTTTTTAAGCTCCCTGTCCAATTGTACTAGTGGAGTACTGACAACATCTGTACTAGAGTATGCAGTGCTCATAGTAGTACTCCCTCCTTCCATTTATATAGGGTCTATGTGGAGGAGAGAGATGTGAAAAAGTAAGGGGAGTGAGCTCTCGTGCAAGGGCCTAGCTATATATGCATTCCTAGTTAAATACAACAAATATGAAGAAAGGATAGAGAGGAGATGGAAAAAAGTGCTAATACAATAGCCAACCTTATAATTTTTTTTGCGGGAAATAGCCAACCTTATAGCCCACACTACTGTATGAGTGCCTATAATAGATGATGGCTATAGATGACACGGCAGTTCCTTATAGCCATCGACTGGCTATATTATTAACCATGCTCTAATGCGTTTTTCAAAACCGCATTTGACTATTGACAAGATTAATAGTACATGAGATGTATAATGTGAAAATTATATGATTGGAAGCTCCTTTCACATACGAATTTGACTGTATGCTTTGTGTAAGTTGCATGTCATATATTATAACTCTAACATTTGGTCAAAGTTAGCCTCGTAAAACACATTAGGCCCTGTATAGTAAATGGAAGGAGGGAGTAGTAGTGGAAGTGGATCCTCTGACATAGGTATCCCTACCTTACCCTCCCTTTCGGTCACTTACTGGCGGACCCCATGCTTACTAGGCCCCGCATGTCAGTTACTCAATGGGTTCAGCCACGTCAGGGGATCCTCATCCGTAGTATACTCCCTCTATTTTTATTTACTCCACATAAAATAGAGGGAATGGTAGTATAAATACGCGGGCGGGGGAGGGGGAGGGATGTTGGTTTGCTCTCAACTGCAGTCCCACAAGCGAGCAAAAATGCAAGATGAAGCGCGTTCCATTCGGTGAGCGACATGGAGGGTCCAGCGTGCCGGGCTGCAACGCGAACGCGACAAGAGCGATGTACAGTCAAAACCGATTGACCGGTCATCACCGGAACCACTATTCACACCAGGACCTTTGCTGCTCAGCCTACGCCAGCCACTGCCCTAAAACCACACCTAATCTCCAGCCCATTCCCCCACCTTTCTATCCCCTAGCCCGCATCAAGCGTCCCCTAGTTCGCCGAAAAGCCATGGTGCGCCGCAAGATCACGTACTACAAGATGCTGACGCCGGAGCGCCGCGCAGAAATTGCAGCGACGGTCGGCTCCACAGACCTTCGTTCCCAAGCTCGCTTTGCGGCAGGCCAATCCCCAAGTTCTCTGGAGCCAAGCTACGAGGAGGAGGAAGCCGATCCAATGTTCATGGCGGAGGTCGCAGCGCAGAAGGCCCCCGATGGGTATGAGACGATGGACGTCGACTTCATGCCGGCGTCCGAGTCCCCCATGGTGCAGGCGGACCAGCGGTTCAATCCGGCGATACTAAAGGAGGACCGAGAGGCAGAGACTCAACTCGACGCGGAGCACGCGCATGCCGCTGCCATCGAGGCTCTCCTGCAGGCGGAACTGGATGTCGTGGATTTGAACCAGGCGGTGGAGGCTCAACTTGAGGCGGAGCACGCGGATGTCGCTACCATCGAGGCCCTGCTGCAGTCGGAACCGGACGTCCTTGACTTGAACCGGGCGACAGCGGCTCAACTCGACACGGAGCGTGCGGATGCCGCTCACATCGACGCCCTCCTGCAGGCGGAATCGGACGTCCTGGACTTGAACCGGACGGCGGAGGCTCGACTCGACGCGGAGCGCGCGGATGCCGCTGCCATCGAGGCCCTCCTGCAGGCGGAACTAGACGTCCTCGACTTGAACCGGGCTGCGCTCTTGTCTGTGCAGAGCGCCCGCATGCTCCGCGTGAATGAGTAGCTAGAGGCCGAGGACAACCACGGTGCGGAGACACACGTCGGCAGCTACGGCTGGTTCGCGCCGGCAGCCAAAGACGATGCGGTCGTCTCATTCCGCGAGCAGTGATAATTTTTCTTTATGTTGTTGTTTTTATGGATCTTTTGCTATGTAAAAACATATATTGTTATGCAAGTCGCCTGACTTGGGTCTGTCTACCATTTCAGGCAGTTGGATGAATATCCTACGTCTCCTAACCCTTCTTCCTCACCTCTTATTCTTCCCCAACAGACCACCGTACGGGCCGTACGGATACTCCCCAACATGAGGTTGGATAAACATACTCTATGAACGAAAGTTATGTGTCAGCGGTAGGATGGCTGAGTTTGGTTTGTTCACATGCGACAACACGTGTCAGTGAGGGTGCGTTCCCTTGGTTGGGTTTGTGGCATGCAGGATCGACTGTGTGAGGGTGCAGTGCGACCGCGGCGTGCAGGATCAACCGTGTGAGGGTGCGGTACGACCACGACAGCCGTGCACAAGTGTACCTCCTTTTCATTTTGAAAACTTTAGGCAAGCTTGGCAAAAATGTGTGGTGAAGTATGGCAATGCAAGGCCTAGACCCAAATAGGATAAGTACGTACGTACTAGGAGTACTAGTGTTAAAAAAGAAAAGCAGTGTTTTCCTTCACGTGATTAATTGATACAAATCCTTGTTTCACGTGTCAATTAATGTGTATTTTTTCTCCAAAGCCCAAAGAGCTAACCATCTCACTCCTCACCGCTTGATTAATGCAGCGCCATGCAAACCAACCTTCTCACTTCCGCATGCATGCAGGGGATATTAATGTCCTTGGTTACTAGTACGAGGCAAACCCCATCAATTTTGCCTCGATTAGTATTAGTGGCCTTTTGCAAATTGTAATTTTGATATACTGGCCTTGTGTACAAAAAAATGGAGGTAGTAACTATTTGACTTCCTTCCCCATTGCAGTGACGTCGACGATATCTCGAACATTGCGGTTTGGCAAAGTGCGTTCGACGGAGAACACCATTGAGGGAGACCACGGTAAGTCGTTCGCAAGTGCCGCCTGCAAGCCGAGACAATCGCCTTATTTGCATCCACGAAGTCCGTTGAACCAAAGGACGCGTAAATGTACTAGCACTCCCTCCGTTTCTTTTTTCTCCGCAGATAAGTTTTGGTCAAAGTCAAACTACACAAAGTTTGACCAAATTTATATAAAGAATATGAACATCTACAATATTAGAACTATATAGTATGAAAA
This sequence comes from Triticum dicoccoides, assembly GCF_002162155.2. NCBI lineage: Eukaryota > Viridiplantae > Streptophyta > Magnoliopsida > Poales > Poaceae > Triticum > Triticum dicoccoides. The sequence continues at coordinate 491,471,466 of NC_041393.1, read as the reverse complement.
TACGTTTCATGGTAGATCTGATAATATTGATTTCATATTGTGAGTGTTTATGTTATTTAATATAAAGTTAGTCAAACTCGACAAATATTGACTTTGACCAAACCTTATATGCGGACTAAAAAGAGACGGGGGGAGTACTACTAGTACACAATAGCGTCGTCCGTCCAGCTTAGTGCAGTGAGATGGTTTCTCGAAGAAGATGATGGAGAAGCGGAGTCAGCGAAGAGTGAAATTATGGTTGCTTCGTCCGTGCTTTGTGATTTGACGCCTCACTGCTTTGTGATTTGTGATAGAAGGGACAGGGGAGTTGACCCTGTGCTCTATATTGTACATGCGTCCAAGCACGGGAGAAAGAGGAGAGATATTGCATTTTTCTATTCCTTCAATCAATCAATCAGGGAGCTTCGGTTCCATATTTTTGACTTTGGCAACACCGTCCACAATGGTTCCCACGGTGCCAAAAGCTATTTTCACATTTGGCTACACATTGTGGATGCCCTTAACCGTACCACTTGGTTTTGCTCCTGTGTGCTATCTATACAAATCTCAATTATATTGATCTAAAAAATATAGAATCAAGATTAGTAAAAAGGAGGTGATTTTGCCGCGCGGAGGGCGGGGGAGGTTTCTTATTTTTAGAGGACATTGTCCTGGCGGTTTGCTAACATGCGGTCCCACGTGTCAGTGCTTTACCAAGCTGATCCGCGTCCCACATGAGGCAGAACAACGGCAGAAGCAACACGTGGTTAACTTGAAGAAGATGAGGGAGAAGCGGATTCAACAACGAGTGAAATGATGGTTGCTTCGTCCCTCCAACTTCTTTCTTTAGCATTATTACTTCGTCCCTCCAACTTAACTGCGGGAAACGTGCAACTTTTTATTTGACGCGTAATTTCTCATTACTACACCGGCGCCATGACTGGGGTGCTTCACCCCGACTACTCTACACTGTATTCCGGTATGGCACGTGGACCTGCTAATGTCCCACATGTCGGCGAAAGGGACTAGAAGATTTATGAAAACGAGCGCTCCACTCTTATGACGGAGGAGTACACGACACGATGGCCCAGTGAACTGTCGCTTGTACTGTATAGTACTATAGTTTTGCTGTTTCGCACGATCCATCAAAACAAACCCGATTAAACAGGAAAGGGCGGGATTTTTCCCACGCGGTAGATGATACTGGCCATACAATTCAAAGGCAATTTTAATGTATGAAAACTGAATAATTAAGTAACAATATGATATCTAGTAAAACTAAAAACACATATGATTTATTGTGTTAGAGTGTAGTAGTAGTGCTGTATTGCATATTTGTTAGATGTAACATGCGAGAATGTGTAGAGATGTAGTTTTGGAGGGCCTACAGAGAGAAAAGCGTAATACGGTCACCAAACTTCAGAATAAGCTGATTACGGTCACTATATACGTTTTGCGGTGATTATACGGTCACTTGCTCACGGTTCAGCATCAAATTGCACTCTGTTGACCGGCCAAATAGTCTATGTGGCACCATGTTGACTAATTAAATTGACCACATTCCTTGTGGGTCCCACCTGTCAGTTCGCATAGGGAAAAGGTCAGATAAACACAAATTTATGCAGCCGTGACAAGTCTTCAACCCGTGCGCGGGAATCACCTGGTTGTGTATGTGTCTGTCAGGGCCTGATGTGTGCGCATGCACGTGTAGGTTGAGCACTTGAGCGTGAGAGTGTGTGTTAGTCGTGTGGTGTACTGGTGTGTGCATGCATGCGTGCTTGTGTGCGTGTGAGTGTTGCGTGCGTGCGTGGCTACGTGTGTACGTGTGAGTGTTGCATGCGTGCATGGGTGCATGTGTTCGTGTGAGTGTTGCGTGCATGCAGTTCGTGTGCATGCGTACGTGTGTGTATAATCACCACACCAGCTCCAGTGGGTTAAAACAGACGGCTCAGCATACCAATACAAGGCCACCTTGTCCGTTGTGCCCGCGGTCATAACTCCGAACCACCGTCCAATATTTTTTTGTCGTTTGTTTTCATTCTTACTAGCAAGATGCCCGTGCGTTGCACGTAACATCAAGATGCATTTGTATGACTAGTTTATCTTGTGAGAGAAAAGGATGAACGAGGGAAGGCCTTATTTGCAAATGTGGAGAGGTGTGTGGGTACCTTTTTGCAAAATTGCCATATTTTCTTTCCTATCCGTCATATATAAATCGGACGGCCTATATTGCAGGATAGCAGGCACACCATCATCACCAACTCTGTTTTTTTATAAGAGTGTATTTTATAAGAGTGTACATGTAGAGTAGATACAAGGAGACAGGTGGGCCCGATTGTAGTGAGATATTGTGATGCAACAGTAGAGGTGCCACGTGGAGCGTTTAACTGGTCAACTAGTTGTGTCTTGAGCAAATACAGAGTTGTACGGTGAGCCCGTGACTGTATAATAGCCACACAACATAAATGGTGACTGTAATGAGTGGATTCTGAAGTCCAATGTACGTATCGTGCTTTCGCTTCAAATACAATGATCATCATTGTATATATCGCGAGAGAAAGATGAAACATGCGTGAATGTGCTGGGGGCTTACTTTTAGAGGACCTGGAGATAGTTTGTGTGCGTATGTGAACGAGGCATAGAGGGGGGTATGCGATGGAGAGAGAGATGCTCTTCGTTTCTCTTTATTATGACTAACTTTGTATATAGTATAAAAATATACAAATTCACAGTGCGGAATAAATATCATTGTGGGCACCATGCAATGCAAATTAGCGTTCATACTCCTCCATATAACTTTGTAATGTTCTATATATGTAGAAATTCTAAAATAATTTTTTGGCCACACTTTATTCAAAAGGAATGTTGTATGCAAAATAAATGTGAAGAGAGGGCTTTTTAGATCAATGGCGTACGTGATGTAACATGTGTGAATGTGTAGTTGATGCATTTGGCAGAGGCATGGATAGAGGGGCCAGCGGGGGGGGGGCATGGGAGAGATAGCACGAGAAATGAGAGTGATCTAGAGAGAGAGATGAATATGACGTCACGGCGAGAGATTCCCTTGAGTGTGTATATGCAAGGGGGGATGGGATAGAGGCACCAGGAGAATATATCTTTTGTGTGTGGTGTCTGTGTTAGTATGTGTGGGTGTGAGAAGATAACGAGACGTGGGGGCAGAGAGTGTGTCACCGCGTGAGGTCCGGTGGGTCGAGGTGAGGCCCTTCGTTCGGTTCCGTCCTGCGCCACATTGGTCGGCCCATGACGCATTTAGGGTGACCCATGGATGACTAGTCATACAAGACAAAGATAGCAGAATTGTGAAGGACTTCGTGTCCACTGACAAAGCCGGCTAGGATTTGTAACCCTAGGTTCTTGGACTAAGGTAACCCCTTTATCTCTGATATTACTATTCATCCAAACTAACTTTAAGGGGCATCCTACAGAATGCTCTGCTAGAATCATACTCGTCGATTAGGAAGAGAGGTGTGAGACAATGCGTGAGAGACAGGCCTAAAGATAATGTGCGTACAGGAGACATGTAGGCAGGTCTATGTATATAGAAAGGGTCGATGGGGATTGTGCGTGTGTATGCTTGCGAGAGGAAGAGTGCTTGTGATAAAGGTTAGTGAAAACAGTCGTAAATGGTTACGAGAGGGAGGAGAGTTATATCAAGAGCATGTGTGCGAGAAAGACACCTCGGGAGAGAGTGTGTGAGCATTTGTGAGAGACCACTGACGGAGAGTGAAACTACACGTAAAAGACTGTTGTACACATTGATTAAAGATATAAATTGTATCCAAATATTAGGATGGGATCATGATATTTGCAATTCGCGTAAGGAACGGTCATTGATCCATCGGACATCTAGATTCTATCGAATTTGAGCATGTCTATATTATTATTCAACACAACTGATCCACATAGTTAGTATTTTGAACTCCAGACAATGCATCGCTTTAGCAATCGAATATAAACGTGAGTATAGTTCATGTTGTGTGTGTAAAGCACATTATACATACGAAAGTTACACAATGAACATTATAAATAGCTACCTATGAACTAGCATACATTTGAATTCAACTTAAGGTGGTTTAAAAAATCTAATTCAACATGAAGTCCATTCAATTATTTGAATTTGATATCATGGCATTTGTAAATCATTCCTAAATTATGGGGGCACCAATCTTTGCTCTGATTTTGTACATAATAACATATGTAGTCGTGTACAAAATAGATTCAAATTTAGCTCCTCCATTCCAAAATAATCATAGTTATAGGATTTTCAAATGTCAAAATTTCAAAAAGAAGCGGATAATTTAATGAGGTTTTAAAACGTACAAGCTCAAATTTAACGTTCTCTATTTAGGTCAATCCTCATAGTTCAAGAGTACTCTAAACGTGAATGTTTGTGTTTCAAAATTTCAAACGAAGCGCCAAAAGAGCCTCTACTCGCCCGAAACCGTGTGAGACCAATGTTTGGTAGTATAAGGAAATTACTTTTCTAATAACCCCGACCCATGAAACCTACCGGACCGACGTACAAAGGTCTAAACCGGGGTAGGTTTGTAGCTTCATCTAGACGCCACGCAACCGCCTCCAAAAAATATTCATACACAATGGCCGCCTAAGCACACATGCACGCGGCCGAAATCACTCCCGCCCACTATTTCGGACACCTATGATTACCATCCTACCCCCGACCCGCAGTAGGTCCGAAATTTAAGAGGGGGCAAAGTTTGTACTTTCCCCAAATTTCAAACAAGCGTGTCCCATCTTCTACTCAAAAAAGCCAAAAACAAGCGCGTCCCAGACCGAAACATGGTTCTCCCCTCCTCCCCCCGCCCACCCGTCCGATTCCCCATTCATACTCCATGGGCGCAAAAACTACCTCTCCACCAACCGCAAAACCCCGGCGTCCTCCGTCCGCCACCCCATCCCACCCATCAACAACCGCCCTCCTCCATCGTGCCGGAGCCGATACCCCGACATCGTCGTCCACCGCAACCTCAACTGTAAAGCCCTCCACGGCTAGTAGTTGAAGACGAGGTCGAGCCGTCCGTACCCGAGCCAGTTCAACCACGCCGTCCTACGCCTCACCGCTACCGTTCCAACTCCGCCACCATCCACCGCACCGGAGCTATTCCTGCTACGCCGTCCTTCGCCGCCTCGGATCTGCTTCCCCTCCGCCGATATACGGCCACGACAACACAGTCAACAATTTGGCCATGGGTTTGTCCAAGGATCCACGGCTCTCCAAAACATTGGTTCCCCCGGGAGAAAAAAGAAGATCGCCGCGACATATGGAGGAGACCACACTGGCAACCGATAAGGGTACTTCTCTTCCCTTATTCGTACAAATCTTACATGTCTGCTTGCACGGTATTCATCCCACAGAAGACACTAGTTGAACGCTTCTTCTTGATACTAGATGTTCCTAGTAACTCGCGATGCACAAGGTTTCTCCTCATATACTATTTCACCTTAGCTAGAGGCCTGTGCCCCCCCCCCAGAATTTCAATTCCTGGTTAGTTGAATCCCAATTAGTGGAAGCATTCCCTAGCGTAACAGGCGCTACTACGCCTATTACACCGGGGAAGCAGCGCCTCGGTGTTTATCTTAGGGGCATGTGGGGCCTAGAGCTACTGGCGCCCGATTTGGAGGTCGGCCAGGATTAAAGGGATGGCCTAGGGGCGCTGCCAAGCATGGCGGTGGTGTGAGGTCGAGGGGAGGGCGGGGCGGCGGAGGCAGGGGGCTGGGCCGGTGGTCGCTGGTGGTTCGAGAAAGATCGTCAACAGTGACTAGCGGGAGGTAGACGAAGGCCATCTGCCCGTTCCTTATAGATCAGACGGTTCATTAAAAAAAATCGACTGACCTATTTATTTTGAGTCGACTGTTATCTTGATATGACCACATGTGGTGGTGTGCTGGAGGAGTATCTGCATTTCCTGTGCTCATATATTACAAAATCATACGGAGTAGAATCTAATTTTGTTTGCCATGCAATATTGTAGAGCTATCATATGTCTCATGTCATTAATCTTTCAGCCACCTGCTATCTCCTACTTTTACAGTGCACTAGTTCTGCACACATTTCACCCATACTCTCACTATTGTGTTTTTATGCAAGGGTATTTCAGAGTTTGCCTCAAGAGAAGCAGAAAAGAAAAGAGAGAAGTCGCGCCAGCTTTCTTCGCAGGTAGGCACGACACGTTACAACGCTATAAAGGGTGAAGTGTCAGCAGATAGAGACGGTAAACGTAGCTCTGGAGTTGATGACCTCTCTCGCAATGAACCACCATCCCAGGTGCTTGCTTTAACTTCGCGGTGTCATATGTGGTTGCATGTTCCATATGGTGTCTAGCTTGTATTCGAAAGGCCGAAGTCGGTCTTTATTAAGATAAGGAAAGATATTTTTTACATGAACCACCATCCCATGAGCACCAGAAGACAAATAGCTAGTCAGGGCACTGGCCGAGCCAGTGACAAGCCCAGCAAAGACAGACATCACCTGGAAGCCAACTAAAAAGCTGCGATGGTGGCGAAGCAGCCCACCTCCCACCAGGCTCTCAGGTCCTAGATGATCATGCTCACCACTCTAGCTGGATGTCTAGCTTGTATTGCTTCCAATTTGGTTAAATCGCATCTGCTTAGCTTACACATTATACCTTTAAATAAGACATGCCTTTCTATTTTTGGTACATACTAGTACATCTGTGTATTAACCATGTTCTTACATCAAACTAAGTTCTTGTGTATCCCTCATCAATCACTTATGATGAGGCAGTCAGGCAAGTGGACTACTCCTCATTTAAAGAATGCAGCGTCAGCCTCCCGACATGATTCTCAAGAAACAACAACGCTAGATGAAGATAGTGAATGTATCTCTGTAGTTGATTACCGCATTTCCCCTAGACTAGCATCACAGGTGCTTGCTCTAACTTGGCGGTGTGATATGTGGTTGCATGTTGCATATGGTGTCTAGATTGTAATTCTTCCAATCTGGTTAAACTGCATGTGCTATTTTGCTTAGCTTATACATTATACCTGTTAATGTGACATGCCTTCCTGTATTTAGTACATAGTACATCTGTCTATTAAGCATGTCCTTACATAAAACTATTGTTTTTTTGTATCCCGCATCAATCAATATGACGAGACACCTTTAGTATATGCAGTGCGATATTAGTTTCATCTTTCATATGATTTATAGCATGCGCTGCTTCTAATTTGTTGAAATTCCATTTATGATGGGACGCTTTGAACTTGGCAGAGTCATATTGGTTGCATTTTTCATGTGGTGTCTAGCTTGCATTGCCTATTATTTGTTGGAATGGTTTCTGCTTAGTTTACACAAATAGTTGTGAACATGCCACCGCGTCCTGTTTTTTGTACATATTCCATCCCGGTATCATGTGTTTGCCTTACATCAAAGTAGTGATTGTCAGTATCATGCATGAATGAGTTCTAAAGAGAGATTTTTATTGCTTTTTCTTGTCAGTTTTACTTGACAATTCAAAATCAATAAAGTAGAAGGAAATTAGCAAGGCAGCGGATAAAGGTGCCCCTTCCAAACGGAGGGTGTCGGTGTCAAAACCGGCGGATCTCGGGTAGGGGGTCCTGAACTGTGCGTTAGGAAGATGGTAACAGGAGACAAGGGACACGCTGTTTTTACCCAGGTTCGGGCCCTCTCGATGGAGGTAAAACCCTACTCCTGCTTGATTAATATTGATGATATGGGTAGTACAAGAGTTGATCTACCACGAGATCAGAGAGGCTAAACCCTAGAAGCTAGCCTATGGTATGATTGTTGTTCGTCCTACGGACTAAAACTCTCCGGTTTATATGGACTTCGGAGAGGGCTAGGGTTACACAAAGTCGGTTACAGTGGGAGGAGATCTACATATCGTATCGCCAAGCTTGCCTTCCATGCCAAGGAAAGTCCTATCCGGACACGGGACGAAGTCTTCAATCTTGTATCTTCATAGTCCGGGAGTCCGGCTAAAGGTCATAGTCCGGCCATCCGGACACCCCCTAATCCAGGACTCCCTCAGTAGCCCCTGAACCAGGCTTCAATGACGACGAGTCCGGCGCGCAAATTTGTCTTCGGCATTGCAAAGCGGGTTCTTCTCCAAATTCCATATACCTGTCGAATAGTGTCTAGATTCTGATGAATGTTGCGCTCCTTGGCTTCCACGCCCAATAATGGCCATCTTCCACGTGTCAAAAGAATGCAAAAAGACAGGGGTTCTTTTTTCATTTACCCCCTTAGCTGCGCAAATGGGCCGCCTATAAAAGAGACGGGGATTTAGATCCGAATCACACCATCTTCCCTTCGCGAGCATTCATCGAGTGCATTTGACAGAGATCCATTCTACCATGGCCAGTCAACGCAGCTCCTCCTCTCGCCCCTCCAGCCCTCGGCCCGGAGATTGGGAGAGGTGTTCCGTCCCACACAGCGAGCTAGTAGCGCTCCAAACCAAGGGGCTCCTCCCCCCAGCATATATGGTCCTAGTTTGAGCCGGGCTTGCCACCTATATCGGCGGAGAGAAGGTGGAGAGCGTCCCCAATCCCTCCAACGGAGAGCGGCTATGCCCTGTCCCTTATTTAATAAGAGGGCTCAGATTTCCAATTCATCCGTTTCTCCGGGGGCTCCTGGAGTTCTACGGCCTCCAGCTACACAACCTCACGCCTACCTCCATACTGCATATTGCGGGCTTTGTGGCCGTTTGCGAGCTATTTTTGGGCATCGAGGCCCATTTCGCACTGTGGAATAAGTTGTTGTGCCTCGTGCCCTGCTCTCAGGAGGGGTCGATTTATCATGTGGGCGGAGCCGAACTATGGCGCATCGCCGGGACCAGATATCTATCCGGAACCCCAAAGAAGGCGTCCAAGGACTTGCCTTCAGAATGGTTTTATATAGAAGATGTCCCCCTGCCGGACCCTGTATGGATCGGCCTCCCTGAGTTCAATAATGCTCCCTTGAAGAAACGCCTGAGCTGGCGTCCATGGAGCCCTCAGAGGGAAACTGACAGGGACGTCCTTTACCTGATGAGCCGGATAAGGTTGTTAGCTCATTCCGGACTGACCATGATCGAGGTCATGGCCACATGCATTATGCGGGGGGTGCAGCCGCTTCAGTACAGAGGCCACCCCATGTGGGATTTCAACGGGGAGGACAACGCCACCCGGTGCGGTCGCAAGGGGCCGGATTCGGCTGCCACTCTAATGAAGATCTTATCCGCTTTGTACAAGGGAGAAGAGGAGGAATTCCTCCATGTCAACCCACGGGGCGGATTCCCTATGTACAATCCTCCAAGCTGGGTGAGCGAACACTTTCACTTGCCTATCCGTTTTCAAATTCCCATAGTTAAGTACTTAGTCTAGCAATTTTAATGTAGGAGCTACACCAGACTGTAAAGGAGATAAACAGCCCTCCCACACAACTTGAGGACCCGGAACGGTCCATCGACCCGGACTCCAAAGAGGACCCGGACTTATGCGTGGAGCTGATTGATGGGGTGTTTCATCAATTGAGTAAGGACAACACCTTAGTGGCCATTACGGCCGATTATCCCGGACTACTTCCAGCCTCAAAGGTAACCGAGACCAAAGTCCCAGTACTTTCAAGAGGATCCATCCGTGCTTATTTTTGATCGCCATATACCAATGGCGTTTTTTGCAAGGGAAGTCCTTGAGGCGGAGGGCCGAGCCCGCGGTGGCTAGCCAACAAGGGCCATTGAGGCCCAGCGGGCTAAAAAGAAGTGCGGACCGGATCGAGACGCCGGCGCAACGGTACGGCGTGCGACTTTAATGCCCAGGGTTTATGCCTTCAAGGCATACTAACGCCCATGCTCTCTTCAGGAAGAAAAGCGCCCGCCAGACTATATCCACCGGCCAGGCTTCAAGGCTGGGTCCGGAAGTGGAGGCGAACACAGGGCGCGGACCGGACGCTCCTCCAACAGAGGACATGGATGGGCTATCTGCCACCAATTCAGAGGTGGAGAGTGCCATGAACCACAGGCGTCGCCGGAATGTTCTTCGCGACGCATGTTTTTTCCAAGAGGCGTTGGACGCCTTTAATACGGGAGATGCGTACCTCCGTGCCGCTCAAAATGGTCTAGCCAGAGCCACAGAGCAGTATGTAAAAGACATACGGGTGAGTAAATCTGATGGTTATATATGTCAGTAGCCCCCGAGACTTGAAACAGTTAAAATAACTGATTTAAGGATCATTTGTTATGTAGGACCTTACAAAAAAGAATATGCAACTGTCCCAGGAGCTGGAAGAGTGCAAGGCCCAACTTGAGGCCGCACTAGCCGCCACAGTTAATGCCAAGGAGACTCCCTCAGGTAATATATGCTTCGAAAGATGAGTATGTTGTGAAGTGCGGCATGTGTGCAATTCTGACAATAACAGTACAGATGGCGCCGGAGTGGCTCCGGACAAGCAACAACTCTTGCGCCAGTTAAAGGCCGGTGGAGCGTGCTTACAAGGGTGAGGCAAGAGAAGAACAAGGTTCAAGATGCCAATACCCAGCTGGGCGAGGAACTAAAGGATGTTCGTGCTCAGCTGTCGGATTCTGTAAAGGAGAATCGCGACTTCGACGTGGCATTTTTAGTAAGTGCTTGAACGAATCTTCGAAAAAGAGTTCGGCGAGGAAGTCGATTAACAGAGTTATGTCTGTAGGTATGCTGACAGGTTGGCCTGCGGAGGAAATGCCCGGTTCTACGGTGACCTTCTTCCCGAGCTATCGCAACTGCACGAACAAGTTCGACAGGCGATGCAAGGCGTCGTCCAGGCTTTGTGGCCATCCCTCTCCATGCCCGAAGGCCTTGGAGAGCATGCAGAGAAGCTAAAGGGAGCGCGGCAACGCTTCTGATTATGGAAGATATTGGCCTGCCATCAAGGCGCCATGGAGGCCTAGGCCATGGTGAAGACGCGGTACACGAAGGCTGACCAAATCACATGGCCGAGGTCGGACCTGTGGGACCCGATGGGAAGGAGATCCCTATCAGTTTAGTGTACGGCCAGGTGGAGCTGGCCGCCAAGTATTCCCAACAGGACTGTAAATTGGACAGCCTGTTGGATGGTATTTAAGAAGAATATACCCAGTCAAATTGACTATGTAATTTAAAATGACATGTAAAATGCCTTCTAGCCGGATTGTAGATCATTTGTCATTGCGAACCTTTTCGCTTCAACCTTTGGACCCGATAGTCCGGAGTGTGTCCGAATACCCTCTCGGTTATGTAAGAACCGGGGCATGCATGGAGACCAGGCGTAGGGGTCATTAGTGCTTTAGCAGACAAGTGCCCAACTAGTTATGTTATATTACATGGTTTGTAAGAAACATCTTCCAGGGGGAATAGTTCCGTTAGGGGTTCCTTTCCCTGGGAGGCATGCCCTAAAGTGCATGTCCGTACTATGAAAAAAAGCAGAAAAGCATCTGGGGGCGGATAAATAAACAAGTGAAAAATCATCTTTTAGTCCACCGACCGAATATTCCCTTAAGAACGCTAGCTTTCGGCTTCACCCAGTCTAAGGTACACATCCGGTTGACCCGGCAGTAACAATTGCAGAGGTGCTCCCTTTACCACCTAGCCGAATAATCGGGAACGTAGGGGTAAGCACAGGAGCCAGGCAACCCAGCTTGGCCAAAACTTAAGACATATAGATGCATATAATGGTGAATAAAAGGTACATGCGGAAGTGTGACATATGTGTTGGGCATGAGGCCCGTGTATACAAGCTTCTGATGAAGAAGCCCCCAGGTATAATGAGCACGGGTAGCGCGTCAATTATGTGCGAACAATGCGCAAGCGAGCCCTTAAAGGCTTGCAAGAAAAAAGGAGGGAGAAGGAGAGAAATATAAGGCGGCTAATGTGTAAAAAAATAGACAGAGGAAGGAGACGAACACAGAGTCCGGCGCTAGGCGTAGAATCTTCGTAGGCGTGCTGCGTTCCATGGGTTCAGCTCGAGTCGGTTATCCGATGCATTTCGCAGACGGTACGCTCCACCAGTCAGGACTTGGTCGATTACGAAGGGACCTTCCCATTTGGGCTTGAGTTTGTCCTTTTTCTTGTCCAGCAGGCGTAGAACTAGTTCGCCAACATTGTAAGTTTTGGCCCGTACTTCTCTGCTTTGATATCTTCGAGCCTGCTGTTGATAGAATGCGGAACGTGCTTTTGCCATGTCGCGCTCCTCCTCCAATGCGTCCAAACTGTCCTGCCGATCGAGCTTGGCTTCTCTTTCTTTGTACATGCGCACGTAAGGTGAGTCATGAATTATGTCGCAGGACAGGACTGCCTCTGCGCCGTATACCATAAAGAATGGTGTGAATCCGGTAGTGCGATTCGGCGTGGTCCACAGCCCCCAGAGTACGGAGTCGAGCTCCTCTACCCAGTGCATGTTAGATTCCTTGAGGGATCGCACTAATCTGGGTTTGATGCCGCTCATAATTAGACCATTGGCTCGCTCGACTTGACCGTTAGTTTGTGGGTGATAGACTGAAGCGTAGTCGAGCTTGATGCCAATGTTTTTGCACCAGAGTTTAACCTCGTCGGCCGTAAAGTTCGTGCCGTTGTCAGTAATGATGCTGTAGGGGACGCCGTAACGGTGTACGACCCCTGATATGAAGTCTATCACCGGTCCGGATTCGGCCGTCTTAACAGGCTTGGCCTCTATCCATTTGGTGAATTTGTCCACCATGACCAGTAGGTATATTTGCTTGTGTGTTCCTCCTTTAAGGGGTCCAACCATGTCAAGTCCCCAGACCGCAAAAGGCCAGGTAATGGGTATAGTTTGGAGGGCGCTAGGTGGCATGTGGCTTGGGTTAGCAAATAATTGGCAACCGACGCATCGCTGGACTAAGTCTTGAGAATCTGCTCGGGCCGTCGGCCAATAAAATCCAGTATGGAAGGCCTTGCTTACAAGGGCCCGGGCTGCGGCGTGGTGCCCGCCGAGTCCGGCATGAATTTCAGCCAGGAGGTTCCGCCCTTCCTCTTCGGAGATACACCTTTGAAGGACTCCGGTGGTGCTTTTCTTATAAAGCTCTCCTTCGTGAACTTTATAGGCTTTAGATCGCCGCACTATGCAGCGTGCCTCATTTTGGTCCTCAGGAAGTTCCTGCCTAGTTAAGTAGGCTAAGAATGGTTCTGTCCATGGGGCAATTACTGCCATTATTACGTGGGCTGAGGGTGTTACCTCATTGGCAGAGTTTTCCGTTGCGTCAGAATGTTCGATGTCAGGTGGTGCGGCTAGGTCCGGATTGTTATTTCCGGATTCCCCTTCCCACTGTATGGATGGCTTGAATAGCCTTTCCAAGAAAGTGTTGGGGGGGGGGGACTGCATCGCGCTTTGCGCCGATGCGTGCCAAGACGTCTGCTGCCTGATTGTTTTCCCGGGCTATATGGTGAAATTCGAGCCCTTCGAACCGAGATGACATATTTAGGATAGCATTGCGATAAGCTGCCATTTTCGGATCTTTGGCATCAAAGTCTCCATTTATTTGGGATATCGCGAGGTTTGAATCCCCACGCACCTCTAGGCGTTGAATGCCCATGGAGACTGCCATCCGGAGACCATGTAGAAGGGCCTCATATTCGGCTGCATTGTTGGAGTCCGTATACATTATCTGGAGTACATATTGAACTGTATCTCCTGTTGGGGACGTCAGAACGACGCTAGCCCCCAGACCCGCTAGCATTTTGGAGCCGTTGAAGTGCATGATCCAGTTGGAATATGTGTCGTACTCTTTAGGGAGTTCGACTTCAGTCCATTCAGTGACAAAGTCGGCAAAAACTTGCGACTTGATAGCTCGTCGTGGCTTATAGGTTATGTCGAATGGGAGGAGCTCAATGGCCCATTTGGCAATCCGGCCCGTCGCGTCACGGTTGTTTATAATATCAATTAGAGGTACTTCGGAGGCTATTGTTATTGAACACTCTTGAAAGTAGTTTCATAGCTTCCGGGACGCCATGAACACTGCGTACGCTATCTTTTGGTAATGCGGGTACCGGGACTTGCACGGAGTGAGGACAGTGGACACGTAGTAGACTGGTTTCTGGGCAGGGAATTTGTGTCCGTCCGTTTCTCGTTCAATGACGAGCACTGTGCTTACAACTTGATGAGTTGCTGCGATGTACAACAACATTGGTTCACCGATGTTAGGCGCGGCCAGGACCGGGTTTGTTGCCAATATGGCTTTTATTTCTTTGAGTCCGGCCGTGGTGGCATCCGTCCACTCGAAGTGTTCAGTGCGCCGGAGGAGGCGGTAAAGGGGCAATGCCTTTTCTCCTAAGAGGGAGATGAAGCGGCTTAGAGCCGCCATGCATCCAGTCAATTTTTGTATTTGTTTGAGGTCCTTTGGAATATCCAATTGTGATAGAGCTCGGATCTTGGCTGGGTTTGCTTCAATTCCTCTACCGGATACGATGAAGCCCAAGAGCTTTCCGGCTGGTACGCCGAAAACATATTTTTCCGGGTTAAGCTTAATGTCGTATGTTCGGAGGTTATTGAACGTGAGCCTCAAGTCGTCTATTAGAGTTTCGACATGCTTGGTTTTAACGACCACGTCATCCAAGTATGCTTCAACTATTTTGCCGATCTGGTTGGCCAGGCATGTCTGAATCATGCGCTGATATGTTGTGCCGGCGTTTTTGAGCTCGAAGGGCATTGTGTTGAAACAGAATGGGCCGTATGGGGTGATAAATGCCGTTGCGGCTTGGTCTGACACTGCTGAGGGAGTCCCGGATTAGGGGGTGTCCGGATAGCCGGACTACCATCAGCGGCCGAACTATCATCGGCCGGACTATCATCATCGACCGGACTCCAAGACTATGAAGATACAAGATTGAAGACTTCGTCCCGTGTCCGGATGGGACTTTCCTTGGCGTGGAAGGCAATCTTGGCGATACAGATACATAGATCTCCTACTATTGTAACCGACTCTATGTAACCCTAGCCCTCTCCAGTGTCTATATAAACCGGATGGCTCTAGTCCGTAGGACACAACAACAACCATTACAATCATACCATAGGCTAGCTTCTAGGGTTTAGCCTCCTTGATCTCGTGGTAGATCCACTCTTGTAAACATCCACAATATCAATATCAGTCAAGCAGGACGTAGGGTTTTACCTCCATCAAGAGGGCCCGAACCTGGGTAAAACATCGCGTCCCTTGTCTCCTGTTACCATCCGCCTAGACGCACAGTTCGGGACCCCCTACCCGAGATCCGCCTGTTTTGACACTGACATTGGTGCTTTCATTGAGAGTTCCTCTGTGCCGTCACCGATAGGAAGGATGCCTCCTCCCACCTTCAAGGACGGTATTTTCGCCAAAGGAGCCTTGGCCGCCGGCCAGACTATCCGGCTAGGTGGTTTTCTTATGACCGCCTGTCCGGCCACCGCTTCGACAATGACCTCTCAAGTCGTCAAAAGCAATCTTCACGTCAGCTCGGAATTCGCCGAGCGGCTGGATCCAATAGAGCTCTCTCCTCCGTAAACGAGCTCTTGGATCTCATCGCCGCCCTGGGAGTCGCTACAGGCTACAATCAGATTGGGCTTAAAACCGATCTGAGAGAGATTAACTCTCCCCAGGTCACCCACCACGTTGCAGTGGTAAAGGAACAATGCGGCGACTCTTCTCCTGTATTGAAAACTAGTCATGTCCGGGCTCCCGAACCCCCCATGCCGGATTCCCGCGGAGGGACGGACTTCGATCAAGCACTGAACTTAAAGTCAGGCATCGGACCAGACTCGTTGGACAACGTCCAGCAATCCAAGCTTCCAAATTTGGAAACTTCTCGGCCTTCGAGCCTTGAGATGGGTAGGGTTCCAGACTTAATTCCACCCACCCGCCCAGACATATGTGATCTATCTCTAATCCGGCAAGAGCCCGCTGAGACAGTACATCACTAGTGAGACTTGTCTGATAAAGCACTAATGACCCCTACGCCTGGTCTCCATGCATACCCCGGTTGTTTCATAACCGAGAAGGTATTCGGACACACTCCGGACTCTAGGGTCCCGAGGTCAAAGCGAAAAGGTCGGCAAAGACAAACGATCTACAATCCGGCTAGAAGGCATTTTATATGTCATTTTATAATACATTGTCAAATCGACTGATTGTATTCTTCCTCAATCCCGTCTAACAGGTTGTCTAATTTACAGTCCTGTTGGAAAAATTTAGCGGCCAGCTCTACTTGGCCGTATACTAAACTCACAGGGATCTCCTTCCCATCAGGCCCCACAGGTCCGACTTCGGCCATGTGGTTGGGATCCGCCTTCTTGTACCACATCTTCACCATGGCCTAGGCCTCCCTGGCACCTTGGCGGCAGGCCGAAATCTTCCATGAATGGAAGCGCTGCCGCACTCCCTGAAGCTTCTCCGCAAGCTCCCCAAGACCCTCGGGTAAGGAGAAGGCTGGCCATAAAGCCTGGATGACGCCGCTCATTGCCTGCCGAACTCGTTCGATTAGTTGCAACAATTCGAGAAGTTGATCACCCGTTGATACGGGCATCTCCTCCGCAGGGCGACCTGTGAGCATACCTGCAGACATATTCTGTCAAATTGACTTCCTCGCCGAACTCTTCTTTTCAAAGGAGTTCGCTCAAGCACTTACTATAGATGCCGCGACGAAGCCGCTGATTCTCCTTAACGGAGCCCGACAGCTCGGCCCAAACGTCTTTCAGCTCTTCTCCAAGCTGGGCATGGGCATCCTGGAGCTTGTTCCTTTCGTGCTGCACCTTATGCAGCACCCTCTCGCCGGCCTTTAGTTGGCGCAGAAGTTCTTGCCTGTCCGGATCTTGTCCGGCAGCATTTGCAACGTCATTTTTTAGACTTGCGCAAAGGCCAAACGCTACTTATCTTTCTAAAATAATGCGTTACCAGGAGAGGTCCCTGTGTTTCCTCCTGCGCCAGAGAGTGCGGCCTCCAGTTGGGCCTTGCACTCTTGCAGCTCCTGAGATAGTTGGGTATTCTTCTCGGTAAGATCCTACGTTTCATATGATCCTTAAATCAGTTAATATAACTACTTTAAGTCTCGGGGGCTACTGGCATATACAACTATTAAATTCTCTTACCCGTATGTCTTTTACATACTGCTCCGTGGCTCTGGTAAAACCATCTTGAGCAGCACGAAGGTGCGCGTCCCCCGCGTTAAAGGCATTCAACGCCTCGGGGGAGAAGCACGCGTCACGAAATACTGTCCGGCGGCGCCTGTGATTCAGGGCACTCTCCACCTCAGACTTGGTGGTGGATAGTCTGTCGGCATCCTCCGTCGGAGGAACGTCTGGCTCGCGCCTTGCGCTCGCCTCCCCCTCCATACCAGGTGCTGGAGCCTGGCTGGTAGAGGTTGGATTGGCAACCTCCACGCCCGCAGTCCGGCGGACGCTTTTTTCCCTACAAAAGTCATGAGCACTCAAACGCTTCCTAGGAACGTTGCTCTAAATAATGAATTGTGAGCTACATCTTTGTGGCGATGTTTCAGTCTGCGCCACGCTCCTCTTCCGCCTACTGGTCCGGACTGGCCTTTGTTGGCCAGCCACCGCGGGCTCGGCTTCTCACCCTAGGGGCGCCTCCTGCACAGCGCCATCGTATACGGTGGTCAGAAATAAGCAAGGAAGGAATGACGGTGTCAGGACTTCGGTCGCAATCACCTGGGAAGCCGGATATAGTCCGGGATAGTCGGCCGTGATGGCGACTAAAGCATTGTCCATGCTGAGCTGGTGGAACACCCCGTCGATTAGCTCCACCATTATGTCCGGATCCTCTTCGGAGGCTGGATCCCGGGATCTCTCTGGATCCTCGGGTTGCAGAGCTGGACTTAGCATGTCCTCCACGATCCGGCGTAGCTCCTGCGTCGAAAGAAGAACACAATATAAGAAACTTAAGTTTCAAAAAGCATGGGTCGGGCACGCAGAGTGTTCGCTTACCCAAGGCCGGGGATTATTCATGGAGAACCCATTTAACGGGTTCGTCCGAAGGAAATCCTCCTTCTCCCCCTTATACAGGCCAGACAGGATCGTCACCAGATCTTCGACCGAATCCGGCCCTTTGCGGCCATGACGGGTGGCATCGTCCTCCCCGTTGAAATCCCACATGGGGTGGCCCATGTATTGTAGTGGCTGCAACCCCGCATAATGCATGTCGCCATGACTCCAATCATGGTCAACCTGGCATGGGCCAGTAACCTTATTCAGCCCATCAAATAATGGACGCTCTTGTCTTCCTCCAGTTGGGGGCTCCGCGGACGCCAACTAAGGCGTTTCTTCAAAGGAGCATTGCTGAACTCCGGGAGGCCGATCCGAACAGGGTCCGGCAGCGGAGCATCTTCTATATAAAACCATTCCGAAGGCCAGTCTTCGGACG
Organism: Triticum dicoccoides; assembly: GCF_002162155.2. Lineage (NCBI taxonomy): Eukaryota > Viridiplantae > Streptophyta > Magnoliopsida > Poales > Poaceae > Triticum > Triticum dicoccoides. Next base: position 491,453,113 of record NC_041393.1, on the reverse strand, counting down.
CCTTCTTAGGGGTTCCGGATGGATATCCAGTCCCGGCAATGCGCCTTATTTCGGCGCCGCCCACTTGATATATGGACTCCCCGTGAGAACGGGGTACGAGGCAGAACAACCTCTTCCATAGCGCGAAATGGGGCTCGACGCCTAGGAATAGCTCGCAAAGAGCTACGTAACCCGCAATATGCAGGATTGAGGCGGGCGTGAGGTGATGAAGCTGGAGTCCACAGAACTCCAGGAGCCCGCGGAGGAATGGATGTACAGGAAATCCGAGCCCCCTTATCAGACAGGGGACGAAGCATACCCGCTCCCCTTTGTTGGGACTTGGGGTGACCTCCGCTTGCTTCCCACCTTTGTAGGTGGCCAGCCCGGCTCGAACCGGAACCATAAAGGCCGGACGGAGATATCCCCCCGCTTGGAGCTTCACCAACTCGTTGTGCGAAACAGAGCATCTCCTCCAATCTCCTGGCAAAGGGCTGGGAGCGCGAGAAGAGGAGCCGTGTTGACGGTCCATGATGGAATGTATTCTTGGTCGAAAGCGCTGCGATGAGTATTTGCGGGAGGAAGATGGTGATTTGGATCTAGATTCTTGCCTCCCTTATAGGCAGATTATTCACACAACTAGGGGTTAAAACATAAAAGACACCCTGGCTTTTCACATTCGCGCGACGCGTGGAAGAAGGCCGTTATTGGGCGTGGAAGCCAAGACGCGCAACATTGATGAGGAAGCCGGACACTGTTCGGCAGGTACATAGAACTTGAAGGAGAACCCGCCTTGCAACGCTGAAGACTACACACATGCTGGACTTATCGTCATTGAAGCCTGGTTCGGGGGCTACTGAGGGAGTCCCGGATTAGGGGGTGTCCGGATAGCCGGACTACCATCAGCGGCCGAACTATCATCGGCCGGACTATCATCATCGACCGGACTCCAAGACTATGAAGATACAAGATTGAAGACTTCGTCCCGTGTCCGGATGGGACTTTCCTTGGCGTGGAAGGCAAGCTTGGGGATACGAATACGTAGATCTCCTACTATTGTAACTGACTCTATGTAACCCTAGCCCTCTCCGGTGTCTATATAAACCGGATAGCTCTAGTCCGTAGGACACAACAACAACCATTACAATCATACCATAGGCTAGCTTCTAGGGTTTAGCCTCCTTGATCTCGTGGTAGATCCACTCTTGTAAACATCCATAATATCAATATCAATCAAGCAGGACGTAGGGTTTTACCTCCATCAAGAGGGCCCGAACCTGGGTAAAACATCGCGTCACTTGTCTCCTGTTACCATCCGCCTAGACGCACAGTTCGGGACCCCCTACCCGAGATCCGCCGGTTTTGACACCGACAACTGCCATCTTAATTTGGTGGTAGCCAGAGTATGCATCGAGGAAACACAATGAATCGTGTCCTTCAGTGGCATCGATGATTTGATCAATGCGGGGGAGGGGGAAGGGATCCTTTGGGCAAACCTTGTTGAGGTCTTTGAAATCAACGCATAGGCGCCAGGATTTGTCCTTCTTTGGTACCATCACCAAGTTTGCTAGCCAGTCCAGATGTTTTATATCTCTGATGAATCCGGCTTCCAGTAGTTTGGCTAGCTCCTCTCCCATGGCTTGTCTCTTAGGTTCGGAGAAACGCCGAAGATCCTGCTTAACTAGTTTGAATCCTTTTAGGATGTTCAGGCTGTGCTCGGCCAGCCTGCGTGGGATTCCTGGCATGTCTGAAGGGTACCAGGCAAAAATGTCCCAATTTTTGCGTAGGAATTCTCGTAGTGCGGCGTCTACATCAGGGTTTGATTGTGCCCCGATGGAGGCCGTTTTTGTAGGGTCCGTTGGATGGACTTGGAATTTGACTATTTCATCTGCCGGTTTAACGGAGGTAGACTTGGATCTTTTGTCGAGTATCACGTCATCCCTGTCCACCGTGGAGTGTAGCGCAGTTAGTTCCTCGGCCGCTAGGGCTTCAGATAATGCCTTAAGGGCCAGTGCGGCTGTCTTGTTTTCGGCGCGGAGCACTATGTTCGGATCACTAGCAAGAGTGATGATTCCGTTGGGTCCGGGCATTTTGAGCTTCATGTACCCGTAATGGGGTATAGCTTGAAAAATTGTGAATGCCTCTCGCCCTAACAGAGCGTGGTATCCGCTGCTGAATGGGATCACTTGAAATGTGACCTCCTCGGATCTGTAATTATCCAGCGTGCCGAACACTACATCCAGTGTGATTTTTCCAGTACAACATGTTTCCCGACTGGGGATTATTCCTCTAAAGGTTGTGTTGCTTCCCTCGATGCGGCTCCAGTCTATTTCCATTTTTTGAAGGGTTTCCTCATAAATGAGGTTCAATCCGCTGCCACCATCCATGAGTACCTTGGAAAGCCGAAAGCCGTCCACTACCGGACTGAGGACCAGTGCGGCTGGTGCTCGGGCTGTCCGGAATTTAGGTTCGTCACTGGCATTAAAGGTAATAGCCGTGTCACTCCATGGGTTTATTGTTGCTACCTGGTAGACTACGGTAAGGCTGCGGAGTGTTCGTTTCTGCACATTGTTTGATGCGAAAGTCTCGAAGACTGTTGATACCGTACTAGTATACCTGGGGTGGTGCCGTGCGGATTCTGGAGTTAGAAGCTCCTCGCCACTTCTGGCTACCTGCCGGAGTATCCAACATGCTCTAAGGCTATGAGTTGGTGTGACGCCCTCTGTACTATGAATTTTACAGGGTCCATTGAGCCATCCCTTCAGTACGGTTCCATACCCTATAGAGGGTTTTTTGTTTTTTGTTGTTTGGCCCAGGTGTCGGGCGATAATGCCTCCTTTTATTTCGGACTGGGATTGTATTCAGGGCCGGATTGTCCCAGAATTTTGTTTCGGTATTCCGAACGCTTTCTGTCGCACAGTATTTTCGTACTATGGATGCCAAGTCGGCGAAGCGTCTAATTTCACGGCGACTTATGGCGTTGAGGATCCCGATGTCCGTGCAGTTATTGCAGAAGAATGAAATTGCACCCCCCTCGCGGCAGTCCTCTATCCTGTTCATAACCAGGAGGAATCTGGCCCAGTAATGGTGTACTGTTTCTCTGGGCTCTTGCCGAATTTGGGATAGATCCCTTATATTTGTGTGGGCAGGTGGAGTTAAATCCGGAACCTCGCCCAATGTGAGACTCAGGGGCCAAGAAATTTTCGAACTCGGAAGCTTGGGTTCTTGGATGTTTTCCAATGAATCAGGCCCGCTGTCTGACTTTAGGTTCACGGCTTGAGTGACGTCCTCCCCTCCGCGGGTATCCGGCTTGGAGGGATCAGGAATCCGGACATATCTGGTCCTTAGGATGGTGAAGATTCGCCGCACTGTTCCTCCACCACTTCGACGTGGTGGGTGACCTGGGGAGAGTCAATCTCTCTCGGATCAGTTTAAGCCCAATCTGATCGTAGTCTGTAGCGATTCCCAGGGCGGCGATGCGATCCAAGAGCTCGTTTAAGGAAGAGAGCTCCATCGGATCTAACTGCTCGGCGAGTTCCGAGTTGACATGGAGATTGCTTTCGATGACCCAAGAAGTCATCGTCGGCGCGGCGGCCGAACAGGCGGTCATTAGAAAACCGCCTAGCCGGAGAGTTTGGCCGATAGCCAAAGCTCCTTTAGCAACGGCGCCGTCTTTAAAGACGGGGTGCGGCATCCTTCCTGATGGTGACGACACAGAGGAACTCTCAATGAAAGCACCAATGTCGGTGTCAAAACCGGCGGATCTCGGGTAGGGGGTCCCGAACTGTGCGTCTAGGCAGATGGTAACAGGAGACAAGGGACACGATGTTTTTACCCAGGTTCGGACCCTCTCGATGGAGGTAAAACCCTACTCCTGCTTGATTAATATTGATGATATGGGTAGTACAAGAGTTGATCTACCATGAGATCAGAGAGGCTAAACCCTAGAAGCTAGCCTATGGTATGATTGTTGTTCGTCCTACGGACTAAAACTCTCCGGTTTATATGGACACCGGGGAGGGCTAGGGTTACACAGAGTCGGTTATAGTGGGAGGAGATCTACATATCGTATCACCAAGCTTGCCTTCCACGCCAAGGAAAGTCCTATTCGGACACGGGACGAAGTCTTCAATCTTGTATCTTCATAGTCCGGGAGTCCGGCCAAAGGTCATAGTCCAGCCATCCGGACACCCCCTAATCCAGGACTCCCTCAGAGGGCCTCTACAACTTCTACTCCTCCATCCCTCCAAGATGATTTCCAAGACAACGCATGCATCGACACTCAACGTAGTTGTGTTTATGATGAGCACGTCTCCCCTAGTGCACCATCATCGGCGCTCCCTCTAACTTGGCACTGTTATATGTGGTTGCATGTTATGTGTGATGTCTAGCTTGTATTGCTTCTAATTTTGTTGAATTCCATCTGCTTACTTTACACATTATACTTGAATAAGGCACATGTTCGTATTTCTAGAACATACAATATCTGTCTATCACACCATGTTCTTACATCAAATTACTACTGTTGTGTAACCTACAACAATCACTTATCATAAGACACGTTTGACTTTGGAGTGTGATATAGATTACATCTCGCATTCTTTTCTAGCTTGTACTAATAATTTGTTGAAATGGCACTTATGACGAGACAGTTTTAACTTGGTAGAGTGATATTCGTTGCATCTTTCATATGGTGTCTAGCTTTCATTGCTTCTAATTTGTTGAAATGCCTTCTCCTTAGTTTACACATCATAAGCTGTGAATATGCAATGCTATGAATATGCAATGGCACTAATGACGAGAGACCTTTAACTTGGTAGTGTGATGTTGTTTGCATCTTGCATATGATTTTTTTCTTGTACTGCTTCACATTTGTTTAAACGCCATTTATGATGAGACACTGTTAACTTGGCAGAGCGGTATTTCTAGTATCTTTCATATGGTGTCTACCTTCCATTGCATTGCTTCTAATTTAGTGAAATGTCTTCTGCTTAGTTTACACATCATAGTTCTGGTTATCTCTTCTGTCCTGTTTTTCGTACATATTACATCCTCCTATCATGTGGTTGTCTAACATCAAAGTTTAGTTCGTCTGCATCATGCATCAATTTGTTCTGAAGAACTAAATTGTTATTCGTTTTTCTTGTCGGCTTGACTTAACATGGCATAGAGAAAGAGGAAGAAACACAGAATGGCAGGGAATGGGAAGCGGATGAATCCTGCAGATTCTGCTGGTACTGATGGTGCAATAGAAGGTCAAAGTCCAGCGGAAAATTCTACAAACAAGGTATCCCATGCTACACGAGCTGTAGAAAAAGCCAAAAAGAAACAAATAGCTGCCACCAAACAAGCAGAGACAGCACTAGTTCTTGCAACACCTTCCACGGTACTACCAGCTGCACGAGTTACTCGTGCGTCAACTGAGCTAGCAGCACGTTCCCAAGCTCCTTTGCCACCTGCCACTACTTCCCAAGCACTCTTGACACAAGACGAGTTGGCAAGATTAGATGAACCTTGTGAGCTTCAACAGCAAGAAGGTAGTTGTTGGAGTCAAGTTACAGTTGCATGCTTCTTTATATGTAGTCTCATAGTTTGATGTACACTAACACTTCCTATGTTCGTTGTTGGACTAGCACCTAGGCACAAGATGAAACAAACATCAGGGATAATGCTCGATAGGTTAACTAAATCTAGAGGAGGAAGAATTGAGATCCGTTTTGAGGCAGGTTTAAAAAGGCCATGTGATGCTACAGAGTCAGGCAAGTTAGTATCAGAGGCAGCGGTTGCCGTTAGGTGTCATGTACGTATCCTCCCAACATGGATTCAGTACAGGAATGGCAAATACGAAACCCAATTCAACACCTTCCTCGACCATTTATCTGTAAGTATGGTTATGTATGGAAACTAGTAATATCATCTTGCTCTGTCCCATACTTTCTAGGTTGCTGATAATGAGACTCCCATAAATTTCAACATTTGAGGTTCAAGTTGGATAGCCAAGATGATGCCACCAGACAGGCTTGCACCCATGTTTTCAAGTCTGCTCTGCGACAGTATCAGTATAACTTGAGGAAAACTCACTTTGAAGGCAAGGCTAACAGTGAACTTGCCCAAACATCTCCAGTGGAAAATATATCGGATGAAGACTGGAGGGGCCTCGTTAAACACTTGTCTGATCCGAAGTATCATGTACATTATATATGTGTGATCAGATCACATGTTGAAGTCCTATTTACGCATGTGCCACACAAATCTATCTTCTTGTAGGTGAACTGTTCAAAGAACAAGGCCAACCGTACGAAAGTGAAATTCCAACAGATGACAGGATCTCGTAGCTATATTCCACACTGCGAGGCTCTTGTAATTAGCTGCTGTCTCACTCTTTTCGATGTACCATATTATTAGATCTATATTGACTTGTTCCAAATGCAGAGGAAAGCCTGCAAGGACCAAAAAGTACCTGAATCAAATGATGTAGAAATCTTCAAGGACTGTCACACTAGCAAGAAGAAGGGCATGACTACACCAGTCAAAGCCGCTGTTGTAAGTCCTTAATCCTCATGCCTTTTAACTACTACTTACTCTGACTTGTGCCTTGAACTGCATGGTTTGCAGCCAATGTCTATTACTCTTTTCAATTTTATACACAATTGTCTTAGCGTATCATTGCACCTTACAAGGTTTAAAAGAGAGGAGTGATGTTCCTTTGATCTTGACCTGTAATCTAGTTCTGTGCTGGACTTGCCCACACAACGTTACAATTGCATGTTTGTCTGTTCTCAGTTGTTTTGTGATATGAATGATGTCATACTATGCTTACTGTATTTAAACTTCGTCTCTTTATCCTTAGCCCTCAATACAATGTGAAGAAATAGACAATACATTAGCGATGGTACATGGTCGTATGTTCGGAACCTGGTTTTATTATGTACTTTGCAATAAAATACAACTAATATTTTACATGGGATCACCAGAATAAGTTCTGTATATAGACCAAAGCTATTTTGTTTGGTTTTGCTGCCTCCTTAATATCTTCTGTTCTGGTACTACTAATGTAAAAAATCAACTTTTTAGCGAGCCATGGAAAAAAATGGTGGAACCGCCACCTTCTGAAGGTAGCGAGGCAATGATACGTCTCCAACGTAACTACTTTTCCAAACTCTTTTGCCCTTATTTGGACTCTAACTTGCATGATTTGAATGAAACTAACCCGGACTGACGTTGTTTTCACCAGAACTGCCATGATGTTATTTTATGTGTAGAAAACAAAAGTTCTCGGAATGACCTGAAAATCCATGGAGGCAAGTTTTGGAAAATATAAAAAATACTGGCGAAAGAATCAAGACCAGGGGCCCCACACCCTGTCCACGAGGGTGGGGGGCGCGCCCACCCCCCTAGGTGCGCCCCCTGTCTCGTGAACCCCCTGAGGCTCCACCGACCTCAACACCAATTCCATATATTCCGTTTCGTGGGGAAAAAATCAGAGAGAAAGTTTCATCGCGTTTTACGGTACGGAGTCACCGCCAAGCCCTAATCTCTCTCTGGAGGGCTGATCTGGAGTCCGTTCGGGGCTCCGAAGAGGGGGATTCGTCGCCGTCGTCATCATCAACCATCCTCCATCACCAATTTCATGATGCTCACCGCCGTGCGTGAGTAATTCCATCATAGGCTTGCTGGACGGTGATGGGTTGGATGAGATTTACCATGTAATCAAGTTAGTTTTGTTAGGGTTTGATCCCTAGTATCCACCATGTTCTGAGATTGATGTTGCTATGACTTTGCTATGCTTAATGCTTGTCACTAGGGCCCGAGTGCCATGATTTCAGATCTGAACCTATTATGTTTTCATGAATATATGTGTGTTCTTGATCCTATCTTGCAAGTCTATAGTCACCTATTATGTGTTATGATCCGATAACCCCGAAGTGACAATAATCGGGATACTTCTCGGTGATGACCATAGTTTGAGGAGTTCATGTATTACTATGTGCTAATGCTTTGTTCCGGTTATCTATTAAAAGGAGGCCTTAATATCCCTTAGTTTCCACTAGGACCCCGCTGCCACGGGAGGGTAGGACAAAAGATGTCATGCAAGTTCTTTTCCATAAGCACGTATGACTATATTCAGAATACAAGCCTACATTACATTGATGAACTGGAGCTAGTTCTGTGTCACCCTATGTTATAGCTATTACATGAGGAATCGCATCCGACATAATTATCCATCACTGATCCAATGCCTACGATCTTTTCACATCTTGTGTTTCGCTTATTTACTTTTCCGTTGCTATTATTACAATTCCTACAAAACTATTATCTTTACTTTTGCCGCTGTTACCTTTAATATCATACTACTTTACTACTAAATACTTTGCTGCAGATACTAAGTTATCCAGGTGTGGTTGAATTGACAACTCAACTGCTAATACTTAAGAATATTCTTTGGCTCCCCTTGTGTCGAATCAATAAATTTGGGTTGAATACTTTACCCTCGAAAGCTGTTGCGATCCCCTACACTTGTGGGTTATCAAAACTAATTTCTGGCGCTGTTTCTGGGGAGTATAGCTCTATTCTTTGAGTCACTTGGGCTTATATCTGTTGATCACTATGAGGAACTTGAAAGACGAAAGAACCAAGATTTTTCCCTCAACTACGAGGGGAGGTAAGGAACTACCATCTATCTCTGCACTAGATTCTCCTGCTGTTTTGAGTAAGCTTGCGACACCTAAACCTGCTACTGCTATGAATTCTGATATGTCGCATGTTATTGATGATGCCACTTCTGCTATGCATGATACTTATAATGAAACTACTTCTGTGCATGATACTACTTTGCCATTAGGTGAATTTCTTGATGAACAACTTGATAGGGTTAGAGTGAATGAAATTATTGAAGACGCTATCATTAATGATAGTGATGATGAAAGTTCTCCCCTAATTATGAATTACCTGTTGTCCCTAAGGGTTATGTTATGGAAGAGGAAGCTGCTAGAGCTATTTTTGCTTGCAAAGATATATATGATCTTAAGAAATTATTATCTAACTAGAAGCAGCAATCTCTTAATGCTAGAATGAAACCTGACCCTGCTTTTGCTACTTCACCTATCTAGGTTACTGATAAGGATTATGAATTCTCTGTTGATCCTGAGATTATTACTTTGGTTTAATCTGATCCTTTTTATGGCCTTGAATCTGAATCTGTTGTGGCACATCTTACCAAGTTGAATGATACAGCCACCATGTTTACTAATGATGAGAAGTCTCGCTATTATTATATCCTTAAGATATTTCCGTTCTCATTAAAGGGTGCTAAGACTTGGTTTAATTCTCTTCCTTTTGGCTTTGTGTGTAGTCCCCAGGATATGATTTATTACTTCTCTGCTAAATATTTCCCTGCTCATAAGAAACAAGCTGCCTTACGGGAAATATATAATTTTGTGCAAATCAAAGAAGAGAGTCTCCCACAAGCTTGGGGGAGGCTTCTCCGATTACTTAATGCTTTGCCTGATCATCCTCTTAAGAAAAATGTAATACTTGATATCTTTTATAATGGACTAACCGTTGCTTCCAAGGACTACTTGGATAGTTGTGTTGGTTGTATTTTCAGGGAAAGAACAGTCGACGAAGCTGAATTACTATTGAATAGTATGTTGACTAATGAAAATAATTGGACTCTTCCTGAGCCAATTCCCGAGGCAATTCCTGAACTAATTGAGCCAACTCCTAAGCCTATTCCTAAACCCACTCTGAAGAAGGTAGGTGTTCTATTTCTCAGTCCTGAAGATATGCAAGAGGCAAAGAAATCAATGAAAGAAAAGGGCATTAAAGCTAAAGATGTTAAGAATATACCACTTATTGAAGAAATACATGGTCTTAATATACCGCCTGTTGATGAATCACATTGTCTTGATAACCCGACACAGGTAGTAAAGGTAAATTCTCTCTATAGATATGATAAATTTGAAATTCCCTCTACTAAATTTCATAGCCCATGCTTAGATGAATTTGATGACTTTATGGCTAGACAAGAAAGTTTTAATGCTTATGCTGGTAGAGAACTAAAGAATAATGCTTTCGAGATAGGACGCTTGAGTGATTATATGGCTAGAGTTAAAGGTGAACTTAAACTCATTCGCAAATATGCTTCTATGGTTGCTACTGAAGCTGAGCAAGTACTTAAAGCTCAAAATGATTTGCTCGATGAATTAAATAATAAACCTGACTTTCCTGTTAGTGTGTCTACTAGAACTGGTAGAATGACTCAGGAACCTTTGTATCCTGAAGGCCACCCTAGGAGGATCGAGCAAGATTCTCAGAGAAATAACTTAGAGACACCTAGTTCTTCCAAAAAGAAGAAAAAAAACGATAGGACTTTGCATGCTTCTAGTGAACCTGTTGTAGACACACCTGAGAATCCCAATGATATTTCTATTTCTGATGCTGAAACACAATCAGGTGATGAACATGAACCTAGTGATAATGTTAATGATAATGTTCATGTTGATGCTCAACCTAGCAAAAATAATGAAGTAGAGATTGAACCTGCTGTTGATCTTGATAACCCACAATCAAAGAATGAATGTTATGATAAGAGAGATTTTGTTGCTAGGAAGCACGGTAGAGAAAGAGAACCATGGGTTCAGAAACCCATGCCCTTTCCTCCTAAACCATCCAAGACAAAGGATGATGAGGATTTTGAGCACTTTGCTGAAATGATTAGACCTAGCTTCTTACATATGCGCTTAACTGATATGCTTAAAGTAAACCCGTATGCTAAATACATGAAGGATATCATTACAAATAAAAGGAAGATACCGGAAGCTGAAATTTTCACCATGCTTGCTAATTACACTTTTAAGGGTGGAATACCAAAGAAACTTGGAGACCCCGGGGTACCAACCATACCATGCTCCATTAAAAGAAACTATGTTAAAACTGCTTTATGTGATCTTGGAGCCGGTGTTAGTGTTATGCCTCTCTCTTTATATCATAGACTTGAATTGAATAAGTTGACACCTGCTGAAATATCTTTGCAAATGGCTGATAAATCAACTGATATACCTAGGTATTTGTGAGGATGTGCCTGTTGTGGTTGCAAATATCACTATCTTAACGGACTTTATTATTCTTGATATTCCCGAGGACGATAGTATGTCGATTATCCTTGGTAGACCCTTTTTGAGTACTGCAGGGGCTGTTATTGATTGCAACAAAGGCAATGTCACTTTTCATGTTAATGGTAATGATCATACGGTACACTTTCCGAGGAAATAATCTCAAGTTCATAGCATCAATTCTATTGGAAAAGTTCCAACTATCATTATTGGAGGTTTTGAATTTCCTCTCCCTACTGTCAAGAAAAGGTATGATATTCTTATTGTTGGGGATGTTCATATCCCCGTTGAGGTAACTTAGTGTTATTCGAAATTTCTCCGGTTCCATGTCATTTGGAATGAGTTTGTTAACAAGACTTGATCAACCTTGTTAGTGGATTCATTTTGATGATCATGAGATGGATGAAACTAAAAGGCACAACCTTCAGTACCCTCTTTTTACTTTCTGTTATGTAGAATAAATAAAGCAAAATTAGTATTATCTTTCTGTTTTCTGAATTATCCATGCAATAAAAAAAAATATCGAAAATAAAGGTGCTCCAAATGCCCTACGAATTTAGTATGATTTTTTATGGATTATTTGAGGATTTTAGGCACTGAAAACACTGCAGGAGGGGCAAGCACCTAGCCACGAGGGTGGAGGGCGCGCCCACACCCCCTGGGCGGGGCCCCCCTGTCTCGTGGGCCCATAGTGGCTCCCCTCCACTTATGCCAGCACCCACACACTCCATCTTCTTCCAAAAAAATCCCCATCCAGCTCAAGCACGAGTTCTAGCTCATTTTGCTGCGATTTTCGATCTCATTGCTCAAAGCTCCATTCACAAAACTGCTTTAGGAGATTGTTGCTTGGTATGTGACTCCTCCATTGGTCCAATTAGTTTTTGTTCTAGTGCTTTATTCATTGCAAATTTTTACTGCATAGGTGACCATGTTCTTGAGCTTGCATGTCAAATTTATGAGGTCCCAAGTAATTCTAATGCATGATATAGGCTCTAGGCACTTGTAGGAGTAGTTGCTATCAATCTTGTTTAGTTTTATTCACTTTTATTTTGAAGTTACTAAAATTTCAGAAATTTTTCAGAAAAAGAATTATGTCTAGAAGATTGTACCAAGGTGGTTCCTCGGTAAAGAAAGGACCCAGGATTGCTATACGTGAGCAAGACAATGAACTACCGAGGGACGCAGAAGTACGAGCTTGTGAGTGGCCATCAGACGATTTTATGGTCGAAGCATGCTTTAAGGAGGAATTTGACGCGTATGTGCGTAATGCCAATCTGGAGGACTTCTTACAAGATAAGTGTCCTCAGTACTATCAATTGACTGATTCATTTGTGCGAAGGTTTAAATATAAATGTACACGTAATTCTCCGAGTGTCCTATTTGATATCTATGATACATCTTATACCACGGACTTAGAGGATTTTACAACTGCTTGCAAACTTCCACAGTGGGGCAATATTAATGATCCCCACAAATCTGAATTTAGAGATTTCCTTGCTAGTATTACTGTGGGAGAATCTAGGGATATTGCACAAGCTACCATAGGGAGCATTCATTTTCTTGCTATACATTATTTTGCTCTCTTCATTGGTAGATGCATTAACGGTAAAGATGAAGCATGTCATATGTGTGTGCCTGATCTTTGTGTCCTCAAGAGTGCCGTGTTAGGTTATAAAGATTATAACTTGGGGGCAATAGTTGCACGTAGGTTGCATAATAATGGTAGAGCTAGAGATTTATTTGGAGGAATTTATGCCACCCATGTGGCAAATTATCTTGGTGTAGCCCCACGAGAGGGGGATATGATGTTGCCTCCTGCTTATTTAGATTATGACACTATGTCCAACATCATTTTCTTAAGAGGAATGAACAATTCCTCCAGTATCGACTAATCTTTGACAGACGTAGTGTTGTCCATGTTACTCTTCCTGCTCCTTTCCTTTTTGATTACCAGGCAAAAGGAAGATATGTTGTTACCAGGGAGGAAGCAGCTGAACACGAGGGGAGCGCGGAGGCGGCTCGCCAACATGCCGCACCTCAAGAGGCATTTGCTGCTGCATCTCAGTACGACCCCAGTTACAACTACGGATATCAGCCAGGCTACCCTTGGCATTAGACCAACTTAGGCCAAAAGCCTAAGCTTGGGGGAGTACATATTTCTCACCGACTTTACATTCATGTTCACACACTACTCTAGTCGTCGGTGCTCATACTCTTTCATTGTATTATCCATGCTAGTTTAATTTTCTTTTTCTAGTTTTCTTCTTGTGTGTTTGATAAACCTTAAGAAAAACCAAAAAAATAGTTAGTTTAATTTCCATGCTTGTAGTAGTAATTAAAATGAAAACCCAAAAAGATTTCTCGTTCTTCTTCTGACTTGTTTGGAGCTTTCCCGTGTAAATAGTTCTATTTTCTTTTCTTTCCCTTGGGGGTTGAGAGTAGAAGACCATATTGAAAATGTTTAGTGGCTCTCATATGCATGATTGTTCATTTAACTTAGAGCCCATATTACTTTGTCTTCTCTCTTGAGTTGAATGCTTGCAGATTCGAGCTTAGTCCAATGCACGTGCACTATTATTATTATACACATCGTTCTGTCGTGCAAGTGAAAGTCAATAATGACCATATATGATGGACTGATTGAGATGAGAAAAGCTGGTATGAACTCGAGCTCTCTTGTTTTTGTAAATACGATGAGTTCATCGTTCCTGATTCAGCTTATTATGAAGTAAACATATTTGCAATGACATTTAGAGATTATAGTTGCTTGTGCCATGCTTGATTAGCTATGAGTTATAATGGTTTACCTTGCGTACCAACATGCTATTAGAATGATTATGATGTGGTATGAGGGGATGGTATCCTCCTTTGAATGAATTGAGTGACTCGAGTTGGCACATGTTCACGCATGTAGTTGAAACAAATCAACATATCCTTCATGATATTTATGTTCATGGTGGATTATATCCTACTCATTCTTGTACTCAGTGTGAATTAATTTTAATGCATGTTCATGACTGTTGTCGCTCTCTCAGTTGGTCGCTTCCCAGTCTTTTGCTAGCCTTCACCTGTACTAAGCGGGAATACTGCTTGTGCATCCAAACTCCTTAAACCCCAAAGTTTTTCCAATGAGTCCACCATACCTTCCTATATGCGGTGTTTACCTGCTGTTTCAAGTAAATTTGTATGTGCCAAACTCCAAACCTTCAAATGAAATTCTGTTTTGTATGCTCGAGCAGCTCATGTTTCAACTAGGGTTGCCAATGTCTTCCATGCTAGGTGGGTTATTCTCGAGAGGAGTGGACTCCGCTCCTCATTCACGAGAAAGGGCCGGTAACCGGGATGCCCAGTCCCATGATCCAAAAAGATCAAAGCAAATCAATATAATTAAACAAAACTCCCAAAGGGCTGTTGTTAGTTGGAGGCACTCGTTGTTTTGAGCAAGCCATGGATTGATGCTTGTTGGTGGTGGGGGAGTATAAACTTTTACCATTCTGTTTGGGAACTGCCTATAATGCATGTAGTATGGAAGATACAGTCATCTCATAGTTGTTGCGTCGACAGTGAAAGTATGCCGCTCAAAATCTTATTCAATCTCTATTTTAAAATCAAGCTCTGGCACCTCTATAAATCCCTACATCCCTCTGCGAAGGGCCTATCTATTTACTTTTATGTTGAGTCATCATCCCTCTTATTAAAAAGCACCCGCTAGAGAGCACACTGTCATTTGCATTCATTAATATTGGTTTATATTGGATATGACTTGACTGCATCTCTTTTACCATGAATTACAATGTTTAGTCAGTCCTTGATCTTCAAAGGTGCTCTGAATTTATGTTTTGCGGTCTCAAAAAGGGCTAGCGAGATACCATTTTGTTATATCATGTTATGATTGTTTTGAGAAAGTGTTGTCATCCGAGTTTTATTATTATGGCTCGCTAGATATGAGTAATTGTGAGACCGAGGTGTTATTGTGAGTATGGTTAGTTCATAATATTTGCTGAAACCTGAATGCTGGCTTTGCATGTTTACAACAACAAAAGCAAACAGAGTTTGTAAAAGTTTTTCTTTATCACTTTCAGTTTATCAACTGAATTGCTTGAGGACAAGCAAAGGTTTAAGCTTCGGGGAGTTGATACGTCTCCAACGTATCTAGTTTTCCAAACACTTTTGCCCTTGTTTTGGACTCTAACTTGCATGATTTGAATGAAACTAACCCGGACTGACGCTGTTTTCAGCAGAACTGCGATGATGTTGTTTTATGTGTAGAAAACAAAAGTTCTCAGAATGACCTGAAAATCCACGAAGGCAAGTTTTGTAAAATATAAAAATATTGGCGAAACAATCAAGACTAGGGGGCCCACACCCTGTCCACGAGGGTGGGGGGCACCCCCACCCCCCGGGCACTCCCCCCTGTCTCATGGGCCCCCTGAGGCTCCACCGACCTCAACTCCAACTCCATATATTCTGTTTCGCGAAGAAAAAAATCAGAGAGAAAGTTTCATCGCGTTTTACGATACGGAGCCGCCGCCAACCCCTAACCTCTCTCGGGAGGGCTGATATGGAGTCCGTTCGGGGCTCCGGAGAGGGCGATTCGTTGCCGTCGTCATCATCAACCATCCTCCATCACCAATTTCATGATGCTCACCGCCGTGCGTGAGTAATTCCATCGTAGGCTTGCTGGACGGTGATGGGTTGGATGAGATTTACCATGTAATCAAGTTAGTTTTGTTAGGGTTTGATCCCTAGTATCCACTATGTTCTGAGATTGATGTTGTTATGACTTTGCTATGCTTAATGCTTGTCAGTAGGGCCTGAGTGCCATGATTTCAAATCTGAACCTATTATGTTTTCATGAATATATGTGTGTCCTTGATCCTATCTTGCATGTCTATAGTCACCTATTATGTGTTATGATCCGACAACCCCGAAGTGATAATAATCGGGATACTTCTCGGCGATGACCATAGTTTGAGGAGTTCATGTGTTCACTATGTGCTAATGCTTTGTTCCGGTTCTCTATAAAAAGGAGGCCTTAATATCCCTTAGTTTCCACATGGACCCCGCTGCCACGGGAGGGTAGGACAAAAGATGTCATGCAAGTTCTTTTCCATAAGCATGTATAGCCACCAGCTGAAGAAAACAACAAGCCATTTTTGTATAGTGTAGGGTGTTCCCTATATTTGCACTGGTGGCGATCTTTGATGCCGAGTGGATGTAATCTGTGCAATCGCCTTAATAGCCTAGTGTTAGTTTCGGCCTTATTTATTTCATAGTCTTCTTTTTCCCTTGTTTGCTAGTGGATGCAACAACCATGGGCCATATACGGGCCGTAGGATCCACGGGTCTCCTTTCGGCCGTCGATAAATGGGCCTCCAACAGGGCCGTAGGATCGGTGGGCCTCGGGCTGTCGGATAAATGGGTCTACATGGGCCGTAAACGGGCGTAATTAGTATCGACCCAGCATGGTAATGGGCAGTTAACAGGCCGAAGGACAACAAAGTCTTAATTCTGTCACAGGCATAATGGGTGGTTAATGGGCCGGAATATTGGACGGGCTGGAAACGGCTCAACGGGTTACCAGGCCAGAAACGGGCCGGCTCTTGCCATGGGCCGAATTTGGCCCATTAGGGGAACATGCCAGTAACGGGCCAGAAGTAATCGAGGGTCGGAAAGGAGCCCAAGAACGTATGGGCCGCCAATAGGCCGAAAGCTAACACGGGCTGGAAATGGCCCATGTGAATCACAGGCTGTTAACGGGTACAAAGAAATTTACTGTTCATTATGGGCTAGAGTCACCGTGGGCCTCTAAAGGGCCTAAAGATACGAAGGCCTCATATGGTCCGAAAGACGTCATGGGCCATACATGGGCCGAAAGTGAAATGGGCTGGTGTTATATTCGATGGCCCACATGATGTTGTTGGGCCGATTTCTGTTAGGGCCTAACGGGCCGTGAGTTACCGGGCCATAAAATGGGCTATTTGCGAAGAGACCGTTGACATGCTTTTCATGGGCCAGACCGTTAACTTTTGACCAAGTCAAATGGGACAACTTTGTAAGCTAAATGGGCCAGTGGTGGGCCATCACACGTGTCAACATATCATAGGCGCCTATCTGACCCACTGACAAGCTAACACGTGTTTCGTCCGGCCAATAAGAATTTTACACGTGGAAATTTCCCATTGGTCCGGGCTGTTAACGGGTTATCGGATCCAAAACTCGACCCGATAGCTTAACGGTGTTCCGTTCGGTGGATGCACGTGTCGGTCACCCTTGACGAAAGCACTTTTGTGACGCGCGATTTATCATCATGGAAGTGGACACTTCCGTGATGATAATTTTGGTAATGTCATGGAACACTTCTACGACAGCACGGGTATGGCTATATTTATTCTGTCATAAAATCGTCATGGATGTACATGTGTTGACAAAAAAACGCGACCTACTGTGACAAACATGTATCATCACGGAAGTGTATTTTTTTGTAGTGAGACCTCGACAGTTCAGAGTTGTCATCCTGAGGCGAGTCTAACATGTGTCTCTGACAGGAAGTTCCACGATAGAAAAGAGTCCGGTGGGGCTGATCATCCGATCTTCGGACGATACGACCTGCTCCGGATCTAAGGCCGAGGCTAGCGTGAGTGTCAACCCCTGGACGGGATCTAAGAGCGGATTCGAAGAGCTTCCTTCATGAGGCAGGGGGCGGCAACCGAGGCCGCGAACCCTTCGAAGATCAGATCTCCTTGGATATTGGCGACGTAGTTCAGGTTTCCGAACCTGATCTAGTGGTCGAGGGCGTAGCTGTCGACCGAGTTGGCACGAAGCACCAAGCCGTCGAACACAAAGACATGTCTGGGAAGAAAGGTTTCCCAGGACATAGCACCATCATCGGTGAAGAGGCGAGCCATCAATCCTTCTGTTGACAACACAGCGGAGCTCTCAATGAAAGCACCAATGTCGTTGTCAAAACTAGCAAATCTCGAGTAGGGGGCCCAAGCTGTATGTCTGAGGATCGATGGTAACAATGATCAAAGGGACACGATGTTTTACCCAGGTTCGGGCCCTCTTAATGGAGGTGAAATCCTACTCCTGCTTGATTATATTCGATGGGTATAGGGGTCACAAGAGTGGATCTACCTCGAGATCGTAATGGATAAATCCTAACTTGGCTAGCCTATCAATGTTATGATCCTGCCTCCGGTCTAAAACCCTCCGGTTTATATAGATACCTGAGGGGCCTAGGATTGTACAAAGTTGGTTTAACAGAAAGGAAATAGTACATCCAGACACCTAAACTTGCCGTTCACGCATACGGGAGTCCCAACCGCACACGAGAGATGGTCTTCTTCCTTGTATCTTGACAACCCTTTAGTCCGGCCCACATCGAATAGACCGAACGCCCGAGGACCCCTTAGTCCAGGACTCCCTCAGTGACCACCTCCACGCTACCGTCATTGAAGACGATCACCTTCAGGGTGTCAGGAGTCAACAACTTGAAGGTCACCATGTACCCGATCCTGATCTGGTGAATGGTGGAGAAGGGGGCCCACCCTGATCAAGGGTGACCTTGCCGTCGATCACCCGGACCGTGACCCTCCATGCGCAGTCAGTGTTTGTCTGGAGGCTGAACTCCGTAGGGATGCTGGGGAAGTGCTTCGTGAAGTCCATTGGCAAAGCCAGGCTCTACAGCTTCGGAGCAACGATCACCTTGCAGAAGTGGGTTGTCACTGCCTCCTCGTGGTAGTGCCTGTAATTCCTCCGCTTGCTGCTAGGGGGTCCTGCACCACCACATCATCCTCGAATGGTGGTACAACCTCCTTTCCCTTGTCCAATAGCGGCACAACCTCTTTGTCAATCAGCATTATGAACATCTCGAAGTTCAAAGACCAATATTTACTATTGGCCTAACGCTCCTATATTTATCACCTACTTCCACACCACCGCACTCAAACCCTCTCTGTCTCTCCTCTACCACCTCTCCATCGTCATGAACCCTATCCCCAACCCTAACCCCTTACCCTGGGGCATTGGATGGAGGGCCTTCTTCCTCGGGTGCTCGCTTGATGACCGCACGAAATTCGAGAACATCATGGAAGTGTGTCGGACTTCACCAGCATCGAAGACATGCACAAGGAGGCAGACGTTGTGGTAAAGAAGGCTATGGCGGAGGAGATGAAGATTCTGATTCCCGACCCAACGAAGGATGCTATGTCAGTGCAAATCCTATGTTGTGCCATGAATCAGGCAGACTCCGGCGAGGTTGGACAGAGGGCAAGATGGGCCAAGTACAGGGAGTACAGGGCTCCTCAAGACCAGCATGCCGCAACGTTCTAGACTAGGACGTTGGTGGCGCTGGAGGACAAGCATGATGCGATGCGGATGGTGGTCAGGGGGGCGGCGGCATGCGAACGTGCAAGACCGATCGTTGACTAGAAAGGTGAGGGCGAGATTGCCGCTGGTGCGGTGGAGGAAGAAAAGAAGATGGCTACCCCGCCGGCACTCGAAGCGGCTCCAAGATCGCATCGACTAGGATTAGGTGCTTGTAAACTAGTTTTACCAATCCCCACCTCTGACGTAATAAAAAAAAGGACCGTAAGAACCCTAGAATGCACTGGTGCAGAATCGATTGATTCGAGATGTGTTCAATACCCTCCCTAACGCTCCAAACGTATTTGCACATCAAATCTAACGCGACTTAAAAGCAGTAAGTCAAGAGACATTGTAAGGGCTCACCGCCATTGCCGATGTGCTGGTCAGTCCGGTGCTCGCCACCGCGTACGATCGTCTTGCAGCCAGTCGCTCCGGTGCTCGCGGCCGCCGTTGTGAGTGGGGAAGAGAGGAGAGAGAGCGGTGAGGGAAAACAACACGATGTCTCGAGACCGCACCCAGACGTGCAATCACTCAAGCCCACGTGCCTCGGGTTGCACCGCTCAGGCCTGGTTCTGAAAAAAGGGCAATTAGGCCGATCCTCTGAATGCAAACCTAGATGTGCTTTAAGTTTTGGGCCGGCCAATTTTTAATATGACCCGAGCAACCAAACAGAACAAAAACTGCCCTTGTGGATCTGGACCTGATGAAGGCTACCAAACGCATCTGTGATGTTGTGTATGCATGCACGCGCAGGTTCAGCTCCCCGTGTCTTTCTAACACAAGAAGTTCGCCGTGTGAATGTGCAACATACGTATCAACACGTGGGCCCAGCACGGAAGGACCTTATCTGAGATGCACTGCCCCATAGTCGTAGGCATGGGTAAAGATTGTGCCAACTTTTTCCATGGAACAAGGTTCCCACACTCACGGGCCATTTTCTCCTCCCCACCCATACATGCATGTGCCCAGAAAGGGATATATACATCCAACTAAAAGAAAAGGATTATATATACATGGAAAAAAACACTACCGTCCTCGCACCATGGTCCAGACCTTAATTAGAACCTTCACGAGGCCGTAAAGAAATTGACCCACGGTCCATTTCCGCTAGTACAAGAAACTTCAAGAGTGAACGGCTGCTTCCCTCTCAGTGTACATGCGTCCGTACATACGTGTTAGGAAACCAACGGTGCCTTGAGCTTTCGAGGAGCTGTGGCGCTTCCTGGAACAACTCCCGCTGTTGTTTTCAAGGCGTACGTCGTTCATGCATGTTTGCCACGTACTGCCGTCGAGGAGGATTCGGGTTTGAGACCGGAGCATCAGTGTGATGGACATGCATGTGATGTGAGGAGATGATCATGACAAGATTCGTTGTGCATGGCCATGTAGCTCTCTGATCATGTTATATCCAACAGTACATCTATGGTAGTACTGCCAATGTATTAATGCGTGTAGTTAAACTGGGATGGACGACATATATACTACTCCCTTCGCTCACAAACATAAAATAAAATATTCTAACATTTTTCGAATTGAAAGTACATAGTTGCAGATTATTTGAAGCATCGAATGAAATTAGAGTATCTACAGCCGGACACTCCAAACCCGCCTCGTATGCCTGCGCAAGCCGCCTAGCCACTGACTGGTCACAATTTTTCGACCCAAACAGCCCCTCAAACAGGCATCAAACGCCCGGGCTGACCGGCACCCCTCATATCCAGCCCAAATATGGGACGCCCGGGCGCGTCTAGGACTGATGAAGGGGTCCCACATGGATTCGCCTGGAAAACCGGCCGTCTGATGGACGCCTCCTCCGTCGTCGCGTGGCATCGCTCCGGCTCACCATCCGAGACCAAATCTGCCGATTTAAGCCGGTCGGCATCCCGCAACTATAGCCATCCACCTCCCCCCTCCCCCTCTCCGTGCCGCCAGCCCGAACCCAACTCGCGGCCCATGACGAAAGTGAGCGCGCCGAGTCGGAACCGTGGGGCAAAGTGTCTTAGCGACTTCCAGCGAGGTTGCGTTTTTTTCGACTTTCATCAGCATGGTTTCCGGTGGCGATTTGGTCATGGCTCGCGAGTTCCGACTCGACGCGCTCACTTTCGCCGCCGACGACTCCGCCTGGCTCCAGGAGGCTCCCCTCGACGTCGAGGCCCTCCCGGCTCGCGGCTCGGCGCATTTCCGCGCGAGTTCCTGCGGCGTTCTCCTCAAGCAGTTGTCTTCACCGTATCAGTCGGTCGTCGCGTTGTCGACTCGCTCCATTGGACGCCGCCGCAAGCGATCTGGTCGCTCGAGGCTCCAAAGATGGGTGAGACACGCAGTAGCTCGTCAGGCCTTCACCCCCCAGGTCGTGGCTATCGAGCCCGACATGTATTCTTGCGGATCGGTCGACCTGTCTACTCATTTCGCAGATACTCTTTCTGAGAGCGGGAGTTGTGATCCCGCGGCGGAGGTCCTCATGGTCGACTCTCCTCGCGGTCCGCCTGGATTCCGTCGCAGCGGCGACGGCGGCAGAAGCGCTGGCCCGTTGATAACCCACAAGATAGGGGATTGCAACAGTTTTCGATAAGTAAGAGTGTCGGACCCAACGAGGAGCTAAAGGTAGAATAAATATTCCCTCAAGTTCTATCGACCACCGATACAACTCTACGCACGCTTGACGTTCGCTTTATGGAAAACAAGTATGAAGCTAGAAGTACTTTGTAGGAGTTGTTGAATAGGTTTGCAAGATAATAAAGAGCACGTAAACAAAAGGTAGGGGCTGTTTAGATAAAAACACAACTAAATTAGTAAAAGTAAAGAGCTTGTTGTCACGAGAAAGTTATTTGTCCCTAGGCAATCGATAACTAGACCGGTAATCATTATTACAATTTTATTTGAGGGAGAGGCATAAGCTAACATACTTTCTCTATTTGGATCATATGCACTTATGATTGGAACTCTAGTAAGCATCCACAACTACTAAAGATTCATTCAGGTAAAACCCAACCATAGCATTAAAGTATCAAGTCCCCTTTTATCCCATACACAAACAACCTACTTACTCGGGTTTGTGTTTCAGTCACTCACGCAACCCACCATAAGCAAAGCATAAACATATTGCAACACCCTACGCGGGGATCCCTCACGCTTGCGCGACACGGAGAGCACCATAGGACAGCACCAATAATAAAACATACAACTCAAACCAATCATGATCATTAAATAGCCATAGGACAAAACGGATCTACTCAAACATCATAAGATTGCCATACATCATTGGGGAATAATATATAGCGTTGAGCACCATGTTTAAGTAGAGATTACAGCGGGTAAGAGAGAGGTTACACTGCTGCATAGAGGGAGGAAGAGTTGGTGGAGATGTTGGTGAAGATGGCGACGGTGTTGGTGAAGATCATGATGATGATGATGGCCCCCGGCAGCGCTCCGGCGCCACCGGAAGCAAGGGGGAGAGGCCCCTCCTTCTTCTTATTCTTCCTTGACCTCCTCCCTAGATGGGAGAAGGGTTTCCCCTCTGGTCTTTGGCTCCCATGGCTTGGAAGGGGCGAGAGCCCCTCCGAGATTGGATCTATCTCTCTTTTTCTGCGTTCCCTGATTCTACCCCTTCACCGTTTCTTAAATATTCGGAGATCCGTAACTCCGATTGGGGTGAATCTTTCGCCCAGATCTTTCTCATAAAATTAGCTGTCTTGCGCCAAAAGAAGAGCGTCAACCGCCTTACGGTGGGCTCACGAGGGTAGGGGGCGCGCCTGGGGGGGTAGGGCGCGCCCCCTACCTCGTGACCACCCCGGACACCGTTTCACGTTGATTTTAGTTCCCAAAAATCATAAATATTCCAATAAAAATCTCCGTCCGTTTTTACCCCGTTTGGACTCCGTTTGATATTGGGTTTCTGCGAAACAAAAAACATGCAACAGACAGGAACTGGCACTGGGCACTGGATCAATGTGTTAGTCCCAAAAATAATATAAAAAGGTGCCAAAAAGTATATGAAAGTGAATAATATTGGCATGGAACAATCAAAAATTATAGATACGACGGAGACGTATCAGCATCCCCAAGCTTAATTCCTGCTCGTCCTCGAGTAGGTAAATGATAAAAAAGATAATTTTTGATGTGGAATGCTACCTACCATAATCTTGATCATATGTCTAATCATGGCATGAATATTAAGACACGAGTGATTCAAAGAAATAATCTATCATTTGACATAAAAACGATAATACTTTGAGCGTACCAATAAAGCAATCATGTCTTTTCAAAA
This sequence comes from Triticum dicoccoides, assembly GCF_002162155.2. Taxonomy (NCBI): domain Eukaryota; kingdom Viridiplantae; phylum Streptophyta; class Magnoliopsida; order Poales; family Poaceae; genus Triticum; species Triticum dicoccoides. The sequence goes on along the minus strand of NC_041393.1, from coordinate 491,429,389 downwards.
CAACATGGCCAAAGAAAGTTATCCCTACAAAATCATATAGTCTAGCTAAGCTCTATCTTCATCACACAAAATATTTAATCATGCACAACCCCGATGACGAGCCGAGCAATTGTTTCATACCTTACTAATCTCAAACTTTTTCAACTTTCACGCAATACATGAGCGTGAGCCATGGACATAGCACTATAGGTGGAATAGAATATGATGGTGGGGGTTATGTGGAGAAGACAAAAAAGGAGAAAGTCTCACATCAACTAGGCGTATCAACGGGCTATGAAGATGCCCATCAATAGATATCAATGTGAGTGAGTAGGGATTGCCATGCAACGGATGCACTAGAGCTATAAGTGTATGAAAGCTCAAAATGAAACTAAGTGGGTGTGCATCCAACTTGCTTGCTCATGAAGACCTCAGGCATTTGAGGAAGCCCATCATCGAAATATACAAGCCAAGTTCTATAATGAAAATTCCCACTAGTATATGAAAGTGAAAGCATAGGAGGCTCTCTCTATGAAGAACATGGTGCTACTCTGAAGCACAAGTGTGGTAAAAGGATAGTAACATTGCCCCTTTTCTCTTTTTCTCTCATTTTTGGTGGGCTTCTTTGGCATCTCTTTTTTTATTTGGGATTCTTTGGCCTCTTTTATTTTTCATAAAGTCCGGAGTCTCATCCCAACTTGGGGGAATCATAGTCTCCATCATCCTTTCCTCACTGGGGCAATGCTCTAATAATGATGATCATCACACTTTTATTTACTTACAACTCAATATCTAGAACAAAGATATGACTATATGAATGCTTCCGGCGGTGTACCGGGATGTGCAATGATGTAGCGTAGCAATGACATCAAAAAACGGACAAGCCATGAAAACATCATGCTAGCTATCTTACGATCATGCAAAGCAATATGACAATGAATGCTCAAGTCATGAATATGATGATATGATGATGATGGAAGTTGCATGGCAATATATCTCGGAATGGCTATGGAAATTCCATGATAGGTAGGTATGGTTGCTGTTTTGAGGAAGATATAATGAGGCTTATGTGTGACAGAGCGTATCATATCACGGGGTTTGGATGCACCGGCGAAGTTTGCACCAACTCTCGAGGTGAGAAAGGGCAATGCACGGTACCGAAGAGGCTAGCAATGGTGGAAGGGTGAGAGTGCGTATAATCCATGGACTCAACATTAGTCATAAATAACTCATATACTTATTGCAAAAATCTACAAGCCATTGAAAACAAAGTACTACGCGCATGCTCCTAGGGGGATAGATTGGTAGGAAAAGACCATCGCTCGTCCTCGACTACCACTCATAAGGAAGACAATCAATAAATAAAATTGTGCTCCGACTTCATCACAAAGCGGTTCACCATACGTGCATGCTACAGGAATCACAAACCTCAACACAAGTGTATCTACAATCCACAACCACCCACTAGTATGACTCTAATATCACCACCTTTATATCGCAAAACTATTGCAGGGAATCAAACATATCATATTCAGCGATCTACAAGTTTATGTAGGATTTTATGACTAACCATGTGAATGACCAATTCCTGTCATCTCTCTAAATTGATATAAGTGAAGCAAGAGAGTTTAAATCTTTCTACAAAAGATATGCCCACGGTCTAACAAGTATAAGTGAAGCAAAAGAGCATTCTACAAATGGCGGTTGTCTATGTAAAGAGAAACATGCAATCCAAACTTCAAATGATATAAGTGCAGCACATGAAGCATTCTATAAAGCCATACTCAAAAGATATAAGTGAAGTGCATAGAGAATTCTACAAATCGACCAAGGACCATCTCATACCAGCATGGTGCATAAAATAAAAATAAAAACCTAATTGCAAAAGACGCTCCAAGACTTGCACATAATGCATGAACGAAACGAATCTGAAAACATACCGATACTTGTTGAAGAAAGAGGGGATGCCTCCCCAGCATCCTCAAGCTTAGACGCTTGAGTCTCCTTGAATATTTACTTGGGGTGCCTCGGGCATCCCCAAGCTTGAGCTCTTGCCTCTCTTCCTTCTTCTCACATCGAAACATCCTCGATTAGACACTACATCCACACAAAACTTCAACAGAAAACTAGGTAAGATCTGTTAGTATAATAAACCAAATCACCACCCTAACTACTGTTGCAAACCAATTCATATTTTGTTTTTGCATTGTGTCTACTGTAATATAACTTTTCCATGGCTTAATCCACTGATATAAATTGATAGATTCATCAAAACAAGCAAACTATGAATCAAAAACAGAATCTGTCAACAACAGAACAGTCTGTAGCAATCTCAACATCCACCATACTTCTGCTACCCCAAAAATTCTACCAAAATTAGGAAAAATAAACAATTTTTATAGCAAGATAGTGCAAAAGGAATCAGAACCAATCGACGTTCCAGCAAAAAAAATGAAAAATCAATCACTAGAGCCAAAATTGCTGCCCTGCACTGTACAAACCAACAAGCATTGTAAACATCCTAAAGGCAAACATTGTCACATTATTTTTATAATACAATGGAATTGTACAAGGGGATAATTATTTTTATTGAAAAGTTTCTGTAATCAAGATTCACAAAGTTTCCGTGAGCATGAACAAAGTTCAAGGAGCTCTCCCACTTCAACAATGCTTGTCTTTCTCACTTTCACTTTCCTTTTTGAAACGTTTTTAGGTTCCCCTCTTTATTTCTGTTTGTTTTTAAACTATATGAAAGCACTCAATAGAAATAAATGACTCTCTAAAACTTCCGGGTTGTCTCCCTGGCAGCGCTTTCTTTAAAGCCATTAAGCTAGGCATTTAGTGCTCAAGTAATGAATCCACCCGGATCCCAAGGTATATCAAAGCCAATTTTAATTAACAATGATTTGTAATTTAGTAATGAGCACAAAGTAACATAAATCATGTAATGACGAAGTCTAACTCTCTTCCTATGCATCGGCATGTCATAAAAGAACAATTCATGCACACATAGTAAAGGCCAATGCATAGTATAAACAGTTTCTTGCAATTCTATCGTATTGGAAACATAGAGAGGTGGAGATAAAGTTCCTCTCTCATCATAATTGCAAGTAGGAGCAGCAAGAACATGCATATTATATCTATCAAAATCATCATGTGCAATGGTAAAAGGCAACCCATCAATATAATCCTTAATAAGCACAAACTTCTCCGATATAGTATAGTAGGGAGAATTCAAAAAGATAATAGGACTATCATGAGTGGGTGCAATAGCAACAATATCATGTTTAACATAAGGAACTATAGCAATTTCATCTCCTTAAGCATAATTCATATTGGCATCTTGGCCACAAGCATAGCAAGCATCATCAAAAAGGGATATTTCAAAAGAATCATAGGGATCATAACAGTCATCATAGCAATCATCCTTTGATAAGCACGAAGGGGAATTAAATAATGTATGAGTTGGAGGGTTACTCTCATTAGAAGGTGGGCACGGGTGATCAATCCGCTCTTCCTCCTTTTGTTCTTCGCTCTCCTCCTCATATTTTTCATCCAATGAGCTCACAGTTTCATCAATTTCTTCTTCCATAGCTTCCTGCAAAATATTAGTCTCTTCTTGGACAGCGGAGGTTTCCTTAATAAATTGTTTAACATAGGCATTAGAAGCATAATTCTCATAGCAATATTCAAGTATGGCAAAATTTTCAGATTTGTAAAGAGTAGTATCATACTTTTCAATCACAATAGCAATTTCTAAAGCACCCTTAAAAGCAACAAATTCTTCAATTTGTTGAACATCATAGTAACTATAAACACCCTTAGCATACGAAGATAAGATCCCATTGTCAATAAACTCACATTGGTAGGAAAGGTGTTTTTTAGGGTTTTCAGAACAACAAGTAAAATCATATTCCCAACATAAATTCCAAGCATAGCATTTTAAACGTTGAATTTGACCCCATAATAGTTTCCCTTTTTCAGATATACGGTGTCTCACATAACAAGCATGCTCATCTAAAGATTTGCCCTCAACTAAGCTAGTTGGGGTTTCAGCACGAGCACAAAGGGATCGAAGACGATCCAAGTAAAAGGCTTCAAAAGTGTGATAGATTTTGAGTGGTTCTTCAACCAATGGTGCAGTAGGTACAACTAATTTTTTTTGGCATTTTACGTTTCCTACCCATAACTAAAGATATAAAACAACTAAGAGCAGCAAATAAAAATTACTTAGTGATAAAGCAAACAAGCACACACGGGAATATTCACCCCACGCTATGACTCCCCGGCAACAGCGCCGGAAAAAGGTCTTGATAACCCACAAGTATAGGGGATCGCAACAGTTTTCGATAAGTAAGAGTGTCGAACCCGACGAGGAGGTAAAGGTAGAATAAATATTCCCTCAAGTTCTATCGACCACCGATACAACTCTACGCACGCTTGACGTTCGCTTTACCGGAAACAAGTATGAAACTAGAAGTACTTTGTAGGAGTTGTTCGATAGGTTTGCAAGATAATAAAGAGCACGTAAACAAAAGCTAGGTGCTGTTTAGATAAAGACACAACTAAATTAGTAAAAGTAAAGAGCTTGTTGTCACGAGAAAGTTATTTGTCCCTAGGCAATCGATAACTAGACCGGTAATCATTATTGCAATTTTATTTAAGGGAGAGGCATAAGCTAACATACTTTCTCTACTTGGATCATATGCACTTATGATTGGAACTCTAGCAAGCATCCGCAACTACTAAAGATTCATTAAGGTAAAACCCAACCATAGCATTAAAGTATCAAGTCCCCTTTTATCCCATACGCAAACAACCTACTTACTCGGGTTTGTGTTTCAGTCACTCATGCAACCCACCATAAGAAAATCATAAGCATATTGCAACACCCTACAGCGGGGATCCCTCACGCTTGCACGACATGGAAAGCACCATAGGACAGCACCAATAATAAAACATACAACTCAAACCAATCATGATCATCAAATAGCCATAGGACAAAACAGATCTACTCAAACATCATAAGATAGCCATACATCATTGGGGAATAATATATAGCGTTGAGCACAATGTTTAAGTAGAGATTACAGTGGGTAAGAGAGAGGTTACACCGCTGCATAGAGGGAGGAAGAGTTGGTGGAGATGTTGGTGAAGATGGCGGTGGTGTTGGTGAAGATCGCGATGATGATGATGGCCCCCAGCAGCGCTCCGGCGCCACCGGAAGAGAGGGGGAGAGGGCCCCCCTTCTTCTTCTTCTTCCTTGACCTCCTCCCTAGATGGGAGAAGGGTTTCCCCTCTGGTCCTTGGCTCCCATGGCTTGGGAGGAGCGAGAGCCCCTCCGAGATTGGATCTATCTCTCTGTTTCTGCGTTCTCTGTGTTCCCTGATTCTACCCCTTCATTGTTTCTTAAGTATCTGGAGATCCGTAACTCCGATTGGGGTGAATCTTTCGCCCAGATCTTTCTCATAAAATTAGTTGTCTTGCGCCAAAAGAAGAGCGTCAACCGCCTTATGGTGGGCTCACGAGGGTAGGGGCGCGCCTGTGGGGGTAGGGCACGCCCCCCTACCTCGTGACCACCCCAAAAACCGTTTCGCGTTGATTTCAGTTCCCAAAAATCATAAATATTCCAAAAAAAATCTCCGTCCATTTTTATCCCGTTTGGACTCCGTTTGATATTGGGTTTCTGCGAAACAAAAAACATGCAACAGACAGGAACTGGCATTGGGCACTGGATCAATATGTTAGTCCCTAAAATAATATAAAAAGTTGCCAAAAAGTATATGAAAGTGAATAATATTGGCATGGAACAATCAAAAATTATAGATACGATAGAGAAGTATCACCCGTCACTCGACCACGAAGAGTACCAGCCCCAACCTCTCAGCTCGCAGCAGAGGGAGGAGCTGCACCGTCGCAACATGGAGGCTCTCCAGACCCCCATCACAGGGGAAATCGTCGATGCCCGGGTCTTGGAGGCGGTGCGCCTGGCTACTCTGGCCGAGCGCACTCATCTAGAGAATCTCCAACATTCTCTCGACAAACGTGCCCATCGACTGATTCCCGAGTCTAGTCGGCGTCCCCGATAGTTGTTTCCACCGAAAACTCAGGTATTCCGTACACCGATTCAGAATTTGGCAGTCGTTGCACGTATTACAGAATCTATTCAGCCGTCTCGTTCAGAGGCTGGGAGAGGCCTGGAGCATATCAAAATGTTGCTCCGACCAGCGGGAGACCAGAACTCCGATGTTTCCCAGTCGCGGAACATAATCCGCAGCAGATCAATGAGAGCAGATATTGTTCAGTGGGCTCACAGTCCTATGTCCCCTTTGCAACAGGGCGGCCATGATCACCACCAGGATTGGTACTTGGGAAGAGCTCATGGCGAATATGATCGTGAGTACGCCCGCGACAACTACCGTCGAATGCCTTCGCCCCTTCTGAGGGACGGGTCATACGCGCCCCGATGCAACAACGACAGGCATCCATACGGAAACGACCTCAGAGTTCCAGTCGACCTCCGAGAACCTGGCTTTGACGCAAGGTCTGTCCTTGTGCAAGGTTTGGTCGACCGGAAGAGAAGGGTTGGATCAGAACAGACCCAGTGGGGGCAGGGTTCACGTTTCGGAAGGGCCATCAGAGCTGCTGAGATACCCCATAACTTCATACTGGCAACCAGTGTCAGTAAGTTTACGAGCGAGTCAAAGCCTGATACTTGGCTCGAAGATTACCGAGTGGTTGTGCACATCGGTGGCGGCAGCGACGAGGTGGCCATGAAGCACCTTCCTCTGATGCTTGAAGGGTCTGCCAGAGCTTGGTTGACTCAGTTGTCCCCTGGGAGTATTTTGAGTTGGGATGAGTTAGCCCGAGTATTCACCAGAACGTTCGAGGGCACTTGAAAGAGACCCGCCGGTCTACCAAAGCTGCAGCATTGCATGCAGAAACTGAATGAAACCCTGAGGGGCTATATCCAGAGATGGATCACTCTGCACCACACAGTGGAAAATGTGTCAGATCACCAAGCAGTATGTGCTTTCAAGGAAGCCGTTCGCTACAGGGAGCTCGTTCTGAAATTCGGTCGGACAGGAGATATGTCTTTGACTCGGATGATGGAGATTTTTACCAAATACGCTAACAGCAAAGAGGAAGACTAACTCTGGAGTGGCAAGCACAAAACAGTCGCCCATGACACCGGAGGAGGAAATTCCAGTCGGAAGCAGAAGCGAAAGGCTGAGGTAGCAGGTCCTGCCGAGGCAGGAGTGTTAAATCAAGGAAAGTCCAAAGGAAAACCTAAGGGGCCCTGAACCCCCAAGAAGGTGAAAGAATAGGAAGGAAATGATGTGATGGATTTGCCGTGTCAGATTCACACCAAGAAAGATGAGGAGGGGAACCTGATTCTCCCCAAGCATACCACTCGACAATGTCGACTCCTAATTCCGAGCTTCCGAGAGAGTAAACCCAGTGAAAAGGACAAAGAGTCTAAGAAGGAAGAAGAGGATAAGGACGATGATGGTGGTTATCCCAATGTCAATGCCACCTTAGTGATTTTTGCAGATGTTGAGAGCAAAAGTCGACTGAAGGTCATTAACAGAGAAGTAAACATGGTTGCTCTGGCAACACCGAGATATCTAAAGTGGTCAAAGGTCCCCATTACATTCGACCAGTCCGATCACCCGGCATGCGTGGCTACCCCTGGGCGGCAGGCGCTGATGGTCGACCCAGTCGTGGGGGGCACCTGACTAACTAAGGTCCTGATGGATGGTGGCAGTGGACTGAATATTCTTTATGCTGAAGCTCTCAAAGGAATGGGCATCCCGATGTCCAAACTCAGCAAGAGTAACATGCGGTTCCATGGAATCATACCAGGAAAGAAAGCCGAATCACTCGGCCAGATCACTCTTGATGTGGTTTTTGGCGATGAAAAGAATTTCCGCAAGGAGAAGTTCACGTTTGAGGTAGTGGATTTCCAGAGTGTTTATCATGCTATTCTGGGCAGACCTGCTTATGCGAGCTTTATGGCTCGACCATGCTATGTTTACCTCAAGATGAAGATGCATGGCCCTAGAGGCATGATAACGGTTTCCGGTAACCATCAGAGGGCGGAAGATTATCTTCAAGATGGAGCAAAAATAGCAGATGAGCAGAAGGCGGCAGTAGAGTTCCAAGAATATCAGAAGACGGCAGATCCGAGTGATTTGTTGCGTGCTAATAGGCCTGCTTCAGAGTCGGCGTTTCAATCGGTCAGAGAGACCAAGCCAGTCCATGTTCACCCGACTGATCCCAATGCTACTCCGACCCATATCTCGTCGACACTCGACAACAAATAGGAAGAAGTGCTTATCCAATTCCTCCGTGAGAACTGGGACATCTTTGCATGGAAACCATCTGACATGCCAGGTGTACCCAGGGAACTGGCTGAGCAATGTTTGCGAGTCGATCCAAAAGTAAAACCCATCAAATAATACCTCCATCGGTCCGCCATGGAGAAGAGAAATGCCATTGGCGAGGAAGTGGCTCGGCTCCTGGCTGCTGAGTTTATCCGAGAGATATATCATTCCGAGTGGCTCGCCAATGTCGTTATGGTTCCCAAGAAAGACGATTCACTTCGAATGTGTATTGACTTCAAACACATCAATCAGGCCTGCCCAAAAGATCATTTCCCTCTACCCCGCATCGACCAGATTGTCGACTCAACTGCGGGATGTGAGCGACTGTCCTTCCTGGACGCTTATTCCGGGTACCATCAGATCCGTCTGTATGGACCCGACGAGATAAAAACAGCTTTCATCACCCCGTTTGGGTGTTTTTGTTATGTCACTATGCCCTTCGGCCTCAAGAATGCTGGTGCCACATTCATGCGCATCATCCAGAAGTGCCTGCTCACTCAAATCAGTCGGAATGTGGAAGCATATATGGACGACATAGTGGTTAAGTCACGCAAAGGTTCCGACCTACTGACTGACCTTGCTGATACCTTTGCCAACCTGAGAAGGTATGATATCAAGCTTAATCCGTCTAAGTGCACATTTGGAGTCCCAGGCGGAAAGTTACTAAGTTTTCTCGTTTCCGAACGAGGGATTGATGCAAACCCAGAGAAGATTGGCACAATCCTCCTAATGAAGCGCCCAGTGCGCCTGCACGATGTTCAGGAGCTTACTGGTTGCTTGGCCGCTTTGAGCCGATTCATCTCACGCCTCGGTGAAAAGGCACTGCCTCTTTACCGACTGATGAAGAAATCTGAACAAATTCGAGTGGAGTGACGAAGCTGAAGCAGCGTTTAAAGAGCTCAAAGCCCTACTTTCCACCCAGCCGGTGCTTGCTGCTCCAGTTACAAGGAGCCTCTGCTGCTTTACATCGCAGCCACAGGACAAGTTGTTAGCACAGTGCTCACGGTCGAGCGGGAAGAAGAAGGCAAGGCCTTCAAAGTTCAGCGCCCCGTGTATTACATCTCAGAAGTCTTAACCCCGTCCAAGCAGAGATATCCTCATTATCAAAAGCTTGTTTATGGGATTTACTTGACCATGAAGAAAGTTGCACATTATTTCTCCGATCCCTCAATTTCAGTCATCACCGACGCTCCATTATCAGAGATTTTGAATAACAGAGATGCAACTGGTCGAGTGGCGAAGTGGGCGATTGAACTTCTTCCTTTAGATATCAAGTTTGAGGCAAAGAAGGCCATTAAGTGTCAACCAATTGCATACTTCCTCGCAGAGTGGATTGAACAACAACAGCCGATTCAAATTCAGTTAGAACACTGGACCATGTTCTTTGATGGATTCAAGATGTCAAGTGGCTCTGGTGCAGGAGTGGTCTTAGTATCCCCACGAGGAGACAAGCTCAGTTATGTCCTCCAGATTCACTTTGACTCTTCAAACAATGAAGCTGAGTATGAGGCACTATTATATGGGTTGCGTATGGCCATTTCACTCGGTGTCCGACGCCCAATGGTTTATGGCGACTCAGATTTAGTGGTCAACCAAGTAATGAAGGAATGGGATGTCAGGAGTCCCGCGATGACAGGTTACTGCAATGCAGTGAGAAAGTTGGAAAAGAAGTTTGAGGGATTGGAGCTCCACCACATACCGCGAATCAAAAACCAAGTTGCTGATGAACTCGCGAAGATAGGTTCCACTCGGAAGCCTATCCCGAGAAATGTGTTCTTAGAGCATCTCCATACCCCGTCAATACAAGAAGATCCCTTCAAGGAAGAGCCCCCGCAACCGATAAGTCCAACCAACCTGACTGAGGTAGAGATTCCAGCCGTGGTCGACTTGATCATGGAAGTCTTGGTGATCACTCCCGATTGGACGGTGCCATACATCGTGTACATTCTCAGAAAAGAGCTCCCATAGGACGAAGACAAGGCTCGCCAGATAGTCCATCGATCCAAAGCTTTCACCATGATGAAAGGGCAGCTTTAAAGAGAGAGTGTTACAGGAGTAGCCCAACGCTGCATCACCCCAGAAGAAGGTCGAATGATCCTAAATGACATCCACTCGGGGACCTGTGGTCACCATCCGTCCTCTCGGACCATTGTGGCCAAAGCATACCGAGCGGGATTCTATCGGCCTCGAGCAAATGAGATGGCGAAGGATATAGTCGACAGGTGCGCAGGTTGCCAGTTCTACTCCAACATGTCTCACAAGCTTGCGTCTACCCTGAAGACTATTCCACTCGTCTGGACGTTGGAGTCTGGGGATTGGATATGGTCGGGCCCTTCAAAACTGGCGCAAGTGGCTTCACCCATTTGCTTGTAGCAGTCGACAAGTTTACCAAGTGGATCGAAGCCAAGCCCATCAAGAACCTTGGGGCAGGCACTGCCGTCAGTTTCATTAGAGAGTTGATATTCAGATATGGAGTCCCTCACAGCATCATCACAATTAACGGATCCAACTTTGATTCTGATGAGTTCAAGGCGTTTTGTGCATCTCAAGGCACTCGGGTTGACTACGCGTCCGTCGCGGACCTGCAGTCGAATGGACGGGCTGAAAGGGCGAATGGTTTGATCCTTCAAGGGTTAAAACCTCGTCTGGTGCGTGATCTTAAGCATGCTGCTGGAGCTTGGGTGACCGAACTACCATCAGTCTTATGGGGGTTGAGGACAACACCCAACTGGTCGACTGAACGAACCCCCTTCTTCCTGGTGTACGGCCCCGAGGCTGTGCTTCCGAGTGACTTGCTGCACAATGCTCCTAGAGTTGAACTGTTCTTAGAAGCCGAAGCAGAGCAAGCACGCGAAGACGCAGTCGATCTCTTGGAGGAAGAACGCGAGGTGGCTTTGGTCCGATCGACCATTTATCAGCAAGATTTGCGTCGATTCCACGCCCGCAATGTCGGAGGTCGAGCGTTTCAGGAGGGAGACCTTGTGCTCCGAGTGGTTCAGAAATGACATCACAAGCTCGCTCCAGCCTGGGAAGGTCCCTTCATCATCACCAAGGTGCTTCACAATGGAGCGTATCACATCTACAATGTAGCCAAGAAAATAGACGAGCCACATGCATGGAACGCGGAGCTTCTTTGTCCTTTCTATACCTAGAATCACTCGACCTGTCGAGTTGTAATAAAAGCATTTCATATTATTTTCCAAAGACAAGATCGTTATAGTATCTTAATGATTGGTTTCCCGTAATCACTTGTGTCCAAATCCCCCAGTGGGTAGCTTAGCCGTGAACTCTATTCACCTAAGTTGAAAAACACTCTGAGTGGAGAGCAATCCTCCCACTCGGGGGCTTAGCTGCGACCCTGTAATCGCCTAAGTTAAAAAAAACACTCCGAGTGGAGAGCAATCCTCCCACTCGGGGCTTAGCTGCGACCCCGTAATCGCCTAAGTTAAAAAAATACTCTGAGTGGAGAGCAATCCTCCCACTCGGGGGCTTAGCTGCGACCTCGTAATCGCCTAAGTTAATAAACAC
>NC_041393.1:491381416-491417180 GCF_002162155.2 Triticum dicoccoides | reverse complement strand
AGTTAAAAAATGCTCCGAGTGGAGAGCGCTCCTCCCACTCGGGGGCTTAGCTGCGACCCCGTAATCGCCTAAATTAAAAGACACTCCGAGTGGAGAGCAATCCTCCCACTTAGAGGCTTAGCTGCTGTAATTGCCTAAGTTAAAAAACACTCCGAGTGGAGAGCAACCCTCCCACTCGGGAGCTTAGCTGCGACCCCGTAATCGCCTAAGTTAAAAAAAATGCTCGGAGTGGAGAGCGCTCCTCCCACTCGGGGGCTTAGCTGCGACCCCGTAATCACCTAAGTTAAAAGACACTCCGAGTGGAGAGCAATCCTCCCACTCGGGGGCTTAGTTGCGACCCCGTAATCGCCTAAGTCACAAAGGCGTCGACTGAGCACTACCTCTGAGCTACGCCACAAATATAATGTTCCATCCCTACCCGCAAGGACGACAAGGCGTCGACTGAGCACTACCTCTGAGCTACGCCATAAATACAATGTTCCGTCCCTATCCACAAGGACGACAAGGCGTCGACTGAGCACCACCTCTGAGCTACGCCACAAATACAATGTTTCGTCCCTATCCGCAAGGACGACAAGGTGTCGACTGAACACCATGACTGATCTCTGTCACAAGTATAGTGTACTTTCATTCAGCAAAGGGTGAAAAGATCAAGTCCACTCGGAACCGAAGGACAATCAGAATCAGTTTAAAAAACAGAGCAAAAACCATGGTATTCAAAGAAATCCAAGTTCAGATAAACCCTGCAAAAGTTTAGAACCACAGCGAGCAGGAGTACTCAGGCATCAAGCTTGAAAGAGTTTTAATGATTAAACGATCACTCGACATCCCGAGGCAAATAAAGGTGAAGCATAATGTTTTCCGGTCACTCGTCAGGAGAAGGGCTGGCTGGATCACAGAAACTGTCAAGATCAATGTTGTCTGCAATACGAGTGGCAGCTTCATGGAAGGTGTCCATGAAGGACTGGAAGGTGTGCTTCTTAGTGTTCGCAACCTTGAGGGCCGCCAGCTTGTCTTCTCTGGCATCTTTGTAGTGCACTCGCACCAATGACAGGGCAACATCAGCACCACAGTGAGCGGACGATTTCTTCCATTCTTGCACTCGGCCAGGGATCTGATTCAGTCGAGTCATCAGCGACTCAAGATCTTGTGAAAGTTCCGCCTGAGGCCAGAGTTCAGCATCAACCCGAGTCATCGCCGCCTTCAGTCGGGCAAGATAAGCAACAACACTGTCCATGCATGATTCCAACCGCAGCAAGTTCATCGCGACATCATCTTTGACAAGACAATTGATGGGGTCGAGACCCATCTCGATCTGCCCGGTCTCAGCTTCAAAGTCCATCGGGAAAAATGGTGAGTCGATAGTATGACAAGACGTACCAATCGGCAGCAATTAATCAGTCGAATGACAATACCTTCGAGCTTCAAGACCAGTTTTGCATCAAGTTGTCCCAGATAGGACTCCATCTTGCCCTTCTAGGCTTTAAGGCTTCCGACTTCATTGGTTAAGTTCTCCTTGTCCTTCTTCAATTGCTCGACCTCCCGATTGGCCTAAGAGATGGCGGTCCTCAGCTTCGAGTTCTCCTCTTCCAACTTGCTGACCGAAGCCAGCTTCTTGTCCGCAAGCATTGTCTTCTCTCGCGCCTCCTTCTGAGGAGCAGGAAGATCCAGATCCTTCTTCTCCAGAGCCTCCTTCATTTTCTCTAAAGTAAAAACACTCTTCAGATGAGCTTGAAGTTGACGGTTTTCACTACGCACATCTGTTCGTGTGAAGTCACTCGGTTCAAAGAGACTGAAAGAAAACGGGAGCCACAAGGTGGACAGTTGACGATTGATTACCTCCCATGATGGTTGTTTCTTACTGAGCAGTCTTGGGGTTCTTTTTCGCCAGTTCAAGATCAAGATTGAGGTTGATTTGCTTCTTGTTCAACTCAGAAAGTTGAGCCCCAAGATCACAAGACCTCTGCAGTCAGTGATAGAGATATATGAGTCGACAGAAACAAAAGATGATCATAGTGAAAGTTACTCTAAGACTACTGTCGAATCAAACATTCAACAGTAGTCTCGGGGAATACACCTAGTGGGTGCACTTAGCATGCCCCCACTGGTTTGGATCAACACTCAGCATGGTATGCCTAGCATGAGTCAAAAAAGAGTAGATTCTCAGACCCCAACCGACTGCCAGCAGTCGACCGTGGTCTCGGGGACTACACCCAATGGGTGCACTATGCATGCCCCCACTGGTTCGGAAAAACACTCGACTCAGCATCAGTCGAGTGGAGTGGAAGACCTATTAAACTCCAAGGCAGACACACCCTAGTGGGTGATCGGATATGAAACACAGACCCATGATAGTAGATGCACATATGGGCAGTGATAACCAATAAGTGTAGGGGATCGCAACAGCTTTCGAGGGTAAAGTATTCAACCCAAATTTATTGATTCGACACAAGGGGAGCCAAAGAATATTCTTAAGTGTTAGCAGTTGAGTTGCCAATTCAACCACACCTGGATAACTTAGTATCTGCAGCAAAGTATTTAGTAGCAAAGTAGTATGATAGTAATGGTAACAGTGGCAAAAGTACATATAATAGTTTTGTAGGAATTGTAACAATAGCAACCGAAAAGTAAATAAGCGAAACACAAGATGTGAAAAGCTCGTAGGCATTGGATCAGTGATGGATAATTATGTCAGATGTGATTCCTCATGTAATAGCTATAACATAGGGTGACACAGAACTAGCTCCAGTTCATCAATGTAATGTAGGCATGTATTCCGTATATAGTCATACGTGCTTATGGAAAAGAACTTGCATGACATCTTTTGTCCTACCCTCCCGTGGCAGCGGGGTCCTAGTGGAAACTAAGGGATATTAAGGCCTCCTTTTAATAGAGAACCAGAACAAAGCATTAGCACATAGTGAATACATGAACTCCTCAAACTATGGTCATCACCGAGAAGTATCCCGATTATTGTCACTTCGGGGTTGTCGGATCATAACACATAATAGGTGACTATATACATGCAAGATAGGATCAAGAACACACATATATTCATGAAAACATAATAGGTTCAGATCAGAAATCATGGCACTCGGGCCCTAGTGACAAGCATTAAGCATAGCAAAGTCATAGTAACATCAATCTCAGAACATAGTGGATACTAGGGATCAAACCCTAACAAAACTAACTTGATTACATGGTAAATCTCATCCAACCCATCACCGTCCAGCAAGCCTATGAAGGAATTACTCACGCACGGCAGTGAGCATCATGAAATTGGTGATGGAGGATGGTTGATGATGATGACGGTGACGAATCCCCCTCTTCGGAGCCCTGAACGGACTCCAGATCAGCCCTCCTGAGAGAGATTAGGGCTTGGCGGCGGCTCCGTATCGTAAAACGTGATGAAACTTTCTCTCTTATTTTTTTCTCCATGAAACGGAATATATGGAGTTGGAGTTGAGGTCGGTGGAGCGTCAGGGGGCCCACGAGACAGGGGGCGCGCCCAGAGGGGTGGGCGCACCCCCCACCCTCGTGGACAGGGTGTGGGCCCCCTGGTCTTGATTCTTTTGCCAGTATTTTTTATATTTTCCAAAGCTTGCCTCCGTGGATTTTCATGTCATTCCGAGAACTTTTGTTTTCTACACATAAAACAACATCATGACAGTTCTGCTGAAAATAGCGTCAGTCCGGGTTAGTTTCATTCAAATCATGCAAGTTAGAGTCCAAAACAAGGGCAAAAGTGTTTGGAAAAGTAGATACGTTGGAGACGTATCAACTCCCCCAAGATTAAACATTTGCTTGTCCTCAAGCAATTCAGTTGATAAACTGAAAGTGATAAAGAAAAACATTTACAAACTCTGTTTGCTCTTGTTGGTGTAAACATGCAAAGCCAGCATTCAGGTTTCAGCAAATATTATGAACTAACCATAGTCGCAATAACACCTAGGTCTCACAATTACTCATATCAATGGCATAATCTGCTAACAAGCCATAATAATGAAACTTGGATGACAACACTTTCTCAAAACAATCATAACATGATATAACAAAATGGTATCTCGCTAGCCCTTACTGAGACAGCAAAACATAAATGCAGAGCACCTTTAAAGATCAAGGACTGATTAGACATTATAATTCATGGTAAAAGAGATCCAGTCAAGTCATACCTAATATAAACCAATAGTAATGAATGCAAATGACAGTGTGCTCTCCAGCGGGTGCTTTTTAATAAGAGGGATGATGACTCAACATAAAAGTAAATAGATAGGCCTTTCACAGAGGGAAGCAGGGATTTGTAGAGGTGCCAGAGCTCGATTTTAAAATAGAGATTGAATAACATTTTGAGCGGCATACTTTCACTGTCGACGCAACAACTATGAGATGGTTGTATCTTCTATACTACATGCATTACAGGCAGTTCCCAAACAGAATGGTAAAAGTTTATACTCCCCTGCCACCAACAAGCATCAATCCATGGCTTGCTCGAAACAATGAGTGCCTCCAACTAACAACAGCCCTGGGGGAGTTTTGTTTAATTATATTGATTTGCTTTGATCTTTTTGGATCATGGGACTGGGCATCCCGGTTACCGGCCCTTTCTCGTGAATGAGGAGTGGACTCCACTCCTCTTGAGAATAACCCACCTAGCATGGAAGATATAGGCAGCCCTAGTTGAAACATGAGCTGCTCGAGCATACAAAGTAGAATTGCATTTGAAGGTTTGGAGTTTGGCACATACAAATTTACTTGGAACGGCAGGTAAATACCGCATATAGGAAGGTATGGTGGACTCATCGGAATAACTTTGGGGTTTAAGGAGTTTGGATGCACAAGCAGTATTCCCGCTTAGTACATGTGAAGGCTAGCAGAAGACTGGAAAGCGACCAACTGAGAGAGCGACAACGATCATAAACATGCATTAAAATTAATTCACACCGAGTACAAGCATGAGTAGGATATAATCTACCATGAACATAAATATCATGAAGGCTATGTTGATTTGTTTCAACTACATGTGTGAACATGTGCCAAGTCGAGTCACTCAATTCATTCAAAGGAGGATACCATCCCATCATACCACATCATAATCATTTTAATAGCATGTTGGCACGCAAGGTAAACCATTATAACTCATAACTAATCAAGCATGGCACAAGCAACTATAATCTCTAAATGTCATTGCAAATATGTTTACTTCATAATAAGCTGAATCAGGAACGATGAGCTCATCATATTTACAAAAACAAGATAGGTCAATTTCATACCAGTTTCTCCCATCTCAATCAGTCCATCATATATCGTCATTATTGCCTTTCACTTGCACGACCGAATGATGTGTATAATGATAATAGTGCACGTGCACTTGCACTAAGCTGGAATCTGCAAGCATTCAACTCAAGAGAAAAGACAAAGTAATATGGGCTCTAAGTTAAATAAACAATCATGCATATGAGAGCCACTAAACATTTTCAATATGGTCTTCTACTCTCGACCCCCAAATGAAAGAAATGAAAATAAAACTATTTACACGGGAAAGCTCCCAACAAGTAAGAAGAAGAACGAGAAATCTTTTTTGGTTTTCATTTTAATTCCACTACATCGTCAACATTAAACTAACTAATTTTTTTGGTTTTTCTTAAGGTTTATCAAACACACACAAGAAGAAAACTAGAAAAAGAAAATTAAACTAGCATGGATAATACAATGAAAGAGTATGATCACTGACGACTAGGATAGTGTGTGAACATGAATGTAAAGTTGGTGAGAAATACGTACTCCCCCAAGCTTAGAGTTTTGGCCTAAGTTGGTCTGATGCCACGGACCGTGGCTACTCTCCCTGGTGTACTGAGGGGTGTAATCAGGATACCACTGGCTGGCCGTCTCCTCCAGATCCCACTGGTAAGATGATGCTCGATAAGGGTCCAGTGCAGGTTCCGGGTCAGGCTCAGGTTCTGTAGTGGATGCTTGGCCTCGATGAGCGTACACTGCTTCCGGCGTGACAAGAAAATTATCTACAATCAAATCAAACAACAGAGGTGCAGGGAAAATAATAGTCTCATTGTGTTTCTTATTAAATCCCAGGTTATACAAGAGCACCTTATCTTCGTTGTGAACAATGAACTCATGTGCTACCATGCTCTTGTAATCTAAAATGTAAGGAGGCAATTTTGTCTTCTCTTTCTCATGGTGCCTAATAGGTATCTCAAAATGTCTAGCAAGACGTGCAGCATAGATACCTCCAAAGATGGGGCCTTTTGTACGATTCAGGCTTAGCCGTTTAGCAATAACGACACCCATACTAAAACTATTATCTCCAAACAAGGCATGGTGAAGAATAATAATATCAGGAACATTGAAGTTTCCACTATTTCCACGACCAATCAAGAATCTACTAGCAAATATGGCAAAGTAGCGTAAAACAGGAAAGTGTATGCAAGAGATTCTCGCATCGGAACCCTTCTTAGGATCCCCTACAGTGATAGTGTTAAAAAAGCCATCCACATCCCTATGATGTGGTTCCTCTAATTTTCCCTCAAAGGGTATCCTACATACCGTGCAAAAATTACGTAAAGACATTTCCCTGAATTCATCATATAAATGAAAAGATACTGAAGGCCGTGACTTCTTAGGATAATAATAAATGTTTTGCAAGAAAGTATTGGTGAGTAAGAGATACTGATCGATCCGGTCGTGGAGGAAATCGGTGAGGCCTGCATTCTCGATCAAAGAATAAAAATCTTCATAAATTCCATCTTCTCTCAAGAAATTATCGCATGGCCATTCACACGACCGTACTTCTGCTATGCGAGGAAGATTGTACTTGGCCTTTTCCTTCTCTTTAGCTTGTTTTTCCTGGGAGCCTTGGCTAGAAGAGCCCCTCAAAAATCTCCTTAACATTTTCTGAAAATTTCTGAAATTTTAGTAACTTGAAAATAAAAGTGAATAAAACTAAACAAGATTGATAGCAACTACTCCTACAAGTGCCTAGAGCCTATATCATGCATTAGAATTACTTGGGACCTCATAAATTTAACATGCAAGCTCAAGAACATGGTCACATATGTAGTAAAAATTTGCAATGAATAAAGCACTAGAACAAAAACTAATTGGACCAATGGAGGTGTCACATACCAAGCAACAATCTCCCAAAGCAATTTTGTGAATGGAGCTTTGAGCAAGGAGATCAAAAATCGCAGCAAAATGAGCAAGAACTCGTGCTTGAGCTGGATGGGGATTTTTTTGGGAAGAAGATGGAGTGCGTGGGTGCTGGCATAAGTGGAGGGGGCCACCAGGGGCCCACGAGACGGGCGCGCCTTCCACCCTCGTGGCCTGGTGCTTGCCCCTCCTGGAGTGATTTCAGTGCCTAAAATCCTCAAATATTCCATAAAAAATCATACTAAATTTGCAGGGCATTTGGAGCACTTTTATTTTCAGGATATTTTTTATTGCATGGATAATTCAGAAAACAGACAGATAATACTATTTTTTTTCTTTATTTATTCTAAATAACAGAAAGTAAAATGAGGGTACAGAAGGTTGTGCCTTCTAGTTTCATCCATCTCATGATCATCAAAATGAATCCACTAACAAGGTTGATCAAGTCTTGTTAACAAACTCATTCTGAATAACACGGAATCGGAGAAATTTCGAATAACACTAAGTTACCTCAACAGGGATATGAACATCCCCAACAATAAGAATACCATACTTTTTCTTGACAGTAGGGAGAGGAAATTCAAAACCTCCAATAATGATAGTTGGAACTTTTCCAATAGAAATGATGTTATGAACTTGAGATTGTTTCCTCGGAAAGTGTACCGTATGCTCATTACCATTAACATGAAAAGTGGCATTGCCTTTGTTGCAATCAATAACAGCCCCTGTAGTATTCAAAAAGGGTCTACCAAGGATAATCGACATACTATCGTCCTAGGGAATATCAAGAATAACAAAGTCCGTTAAGATAGTGACATTTGCAACCACAACAGGCACATCCTCACAAATACCGATAGGTATAGCAGTTGATTTGTCAGCCATTCGCAAAGATATTTCAGTAGGTGTCAACTTATTCAATTCAAGTCTACGATATAAAGAGAGAGGCATAACACTAACACCGGCTCCAAGATCACATAAAGCAGTTTTAACATAGTTTCTTTTAATGGAGCATGGTATGGTTGGTACCCCGGGGTCTCCAAGTTTCTTTGGTATTCCACCCTTAAAAGTGTAATTAGCAAGCATGGTGGAAATTTCAGCTTCCGGTATCTTACTTTTATTTGTAATGATATCCTTCATGTATTTAGCATAAGGGTTTACTTTAGGCATATCAGTTAAGTGCATACGTAAGAAGATAGGTCTAATCATTTCAGCAAAGCGCTCAAAATCCTCATCATCCTTTGTCTTGGATGGTTTAGGAGGAAAGGGCATGGGTTTCTGAACCCATGGTTCTCTTTCTCTATCGTGCTTCCTAGCAACAAAATCTCTCTCATCATAACGTTGATTCTATGATTGTGGGTTATCAAGATCAACAGCAGGTTCAATCTCTACTTCATTATTTTTGCTAGGTTGAGCATCAACATGAACATTATCATTAACATTATCACTAGGTTCATGTTCATCACCTGATTGTGTTTCAACATCATAAATGGAAATATCATTGGGATTCTCAGGTGCGTCTACAACAGATTCACTAGAAGCATGCAAAGTCCTATCGTTTTTCTTTATCTTCTTTTTGGAAGAACTAGGTGCCTCTAAGTTATTTCTTTGAAAATCTTGCTCAATCCTCCTAGGGTGGCCTTCAAGATACAAAGGTTCCTGAGTCATTCTACGAGTTCTAGTAGCCACTCTAAAAACAAAGTCAGGTTTATTATTTAGTTCATCGAGCAAATCATTTTGAGCTTTAAGTACTTGCTCAGCTTGAGTAGCAACCATAGAAGCATATTTGCTAACGCGTTTAAGTTCACCTTTAACTCTAGCCATATAATCACTCAAGCGTCCTATCTCAAAAGCATTATTCTTTAATTCTCTACCAACATAAGCATTAAAATTTTCTTGTCTAGCCATAAAGTCATCAAATTCATCTAAGCATGGACTATGAAATTTAGTAGAGGGAATTTCAACTTTATCATATCTATAGAGAGAATTTACCTTTACTACATGTGTTGGGTTATCAAGACAATGTGGTTCATCAACAGGCGGTATATTAATACCATGTATTTGTTCAATAAGTGGTAAATTCTTAAGATCTTCAGCTTTAATGCCTTTTTCTTTCATTGATTTCTTTGCCTCTTGCATATCTTCAGGACTGAGAAATAGAACACCTCTCTTCTTCGGAGTGGGTTTAGGAATAGGCTCAGGAGTTGGCTCAATTGGTTCAGGAATTGCCTCAGGAATTGGCTCAGGAAGAGTCCAATTATTTTCATTAGTCAACATATTATTCAATACTAATTCAGCTTCGTCGACTGTTCTTTCCCTGAAAACACAACCAGCACAACTATCCAAGTAGTCCTCGGAAGCATTGGTTAGTCCATTATAAAAGATATCAAGTATTTCATTTTTCTTAAGAGGATGACCAGGCAAAGCATTGAGTAATCGGAGAAGCCTCCCCCAAGCTTGTGGGAGACTCTCTTCTTTGATTTGCACAAAATTATATATTTCCCGTAAGGCGGCTTATTTCTTATGAGCAGGGAAATATTTAGGAGAGAAGTAATAAATCATATCCTGGGGACTACGTACACAGCCAGGATGAAGAGAATTAAACCAAGTCTTTGCATCACCCTTTAATGAGAACGGAAATATGTTAAGGATATAATAATAGCGAGACTTCTCATCATTAGTAAACAGGGTGGCTATATCATTCAACTTGGTTAGATGTGCCACAACAGTTTCAGATTCAAGGCCATAGAAAGGATCAGATTCAACCAAAGTAATAATCTCGGGATCAATAGAGAATTCATAATCCTTATCAGTAACATAGATAGATGAAGTAGCAAAAGCAGGGTCAGGTTTCATTCTAGCATTAAGATATTGCTGCTTCCATTTAGCTAACAATTTCTTAAGATCATATCTATCTTTGCAAGCAAAAATAGCTCTAGTAGCTTCCTCTTCCGTAACATAACCCTCAGGGACAACAGGTAATTCATAATCAGGGGGAGAACTTTCATCATCACTATCATCAATAATAGCGTCTTCAATAATTTCATTCTCTCTAACCCTAGCAAGTTGTTCATAAAGGAATTCACCTAATGGCAAACTAGTATCACACACAGAAGTAGTTTCATCATAAGTATCATGCATAGCAAAAGTGGCATCATCAATAACATGCGACATATCAGAATTCATAGCAGTAGCAGGTTTAGGTGTCGCAAGTTTACTAATAATGGAAGGAGAATCTAGTGCAGAGCTAGATGGCAGTTCCTTACCTCCCCTCGTAGTGGAGGGCAAAATCTTTGTTCTTTCGTCTTTCAAGTTCCTCATAGTGATCAACGGATATAAATCCCAAGTGACTCAAAGAATAGAGCTATGCTCCTCGGCAATGGCGCCAGAAATTAGTCTTGATAACCCACAAGTGTAGGGGATCGCACCAGCTTTCTAGGGTAAAGTATTCAACCCAAATTTATTGATTCGACACAAGGGGAGCCAAAGAATATTCTTAAGTATTAGCAGTTGAGTTGTCAATTCAACCACACCTGGATAACTTAGTATCTGCAGCAAAGTATTTACTAGCAAATTAGTATGATAGTAATGGTAACAGTGGCAAAAGTAAAATAATAGTTTTGTAGGAATTGTAACAATAGCAACGGAAAAGTAAATAAGCGAAACACAAGATGTGAAAAGCTCGTGGGCATTGGATCAGTGATGGATAATTATGTCGAATGTGATTCCTCATGTAATAGCTGTAACATAGGGTGACACAGAACTAGCTCCAGTTCATCAATGTAATGTAGGCATGTATTCCGTATATAGTCATACGTGCTTAGGGAAAATAACTTGCATGACATCTTTTGTCCTACCCTCCCGTGGCAGCTGGGTCCTAGTGGAAACTAATGTTGGGGAATGTTGCATAAAATAAAAAAAAATCTATGTTCACCAAGATCAATCTATGAGTTCATCTAGCAAAGAGAGAGAGAGATGCATCTACATACCCTTGTAGATCGCGTGCGGAAGCGTTCAAGAGAACGGGGTTGAGGGAGTCGTTCTCGTCGTGATCCAAATCACCGGAGATCCTAGCGCCGAACGGACGGCACCTCCGCGTTCAACACATGTACGGTCAGCGTGACGTCTCCTCCTTCTTGATCCAGCAAGGGGGAAAGGAGAGGTTGATGAAGATCCAGCAGCACGACGGCGTGGTGGTGGATGCAGCAGGGTTCCGGCAGAGCTTCGCCGAGCTTCTACGAGAGGAGGAGGTGTAACAGGGGAGAGGGAGGCGCCAAGACTTCAGGTGCGGCTGCCCTCCCCCCCTCCTTTATATAGCCCCCCTGGGGGGGCGCCGACCCTGGAGATCAGATCTCCCAAGGGGGCGGCGGCCAGGGGGGTGGAGTGCCCCCAAGGCAAGTGGGTGCGCCCCCCACCCTAGGGTTTCCAACCTTAGGCGCAGGGGGGCCCAAGGGGGGGCGCACCAGCCCACTAGGGGCTGGTTCCCCTCCCACTTCATCCCACGAGGCCCTCCGGGATAGGTGGCCCCACCCGGTGGACCCCCGGGACCCTTCCAGTGGTCCCGGTACAATACCGGTGACCCCCGAAACTCTCCCGATGGCCGAAACTGCACTTCCTGTATATAATTCTTTACCTCCGGACCATTTCGGAACTCCTCGTGACGTCCGTGATCTCATCCGGGACTCCGAACAACTTTCGGTTTTCTGCATACTTATATTCATACAACCCTAGAGTCACCAAACCTTAAGTGTGTAGACCCTACGGGTTCGGGAGACATGTAGTCATGACCGAGACGGCTCTCCGGTCAATAACCATCAGCGGGATCTGGATACCCATGTTGGCTCCCACATGCTCCTCGATGATCTCATTGGATGAACCATGATGTCGAGGATTCAAGCAACCCTGTATACAATTCCCTTTGTCAATCGGTATGTTGCTTGCCCGAGATTCGATCGTCGGTATCCCAATACCTCGTTCAATCTCGTTACCGGCAAGTCACTTTACTCGTACCGTAATGCATGATCCCGTGACCAGACACTTGGTCACTTTGAGCTCATTATGATGATGCACTACCGAGTGGGCCCAGTGATACCTCTCCGTAATATGGAGTGACAAATCCCAGTCTCGATCCGTGTCAACCCAGCAGACACTTTCGGAGATACCCGTAGCATACCTTTATAGTCACCCAATTACGTTGTGACGTTTGGTACACCCAAAGCACTCGTACGATAACCAGAAGTTACACGATCTCATGGTCTAAGGAAGAGATACTTGACATTGGAAAAGCTCTAGCAAAACGAACTACACGATCTTGTGCTATGCTTAGGATTGGGTCTTGTCCATCACATCATTCTCCTAATGATGTGATCCCGTTATCAACGACATCCAATGTCCATAGTCAGGAAACCATGACTATCTATTGATCAACAAGCTAGTCAACTAGAGGCTTACTAGGGACATGTTGTGGTCTAAGTATTCATACGTGTATTACGATTTCCGGATAATACAATTATAGCATGAATAAAAGACAACTATCATGAACAAAGAAATATAATAATAATCCTTTTATTATTGCCCCTAGGGCATATTTCCAATAGTCTCCCACTTGCACTAGAGTCAATAATCTAGTTAAATTGTGATGTATCGAACACCCATAGAGTTCTGGTGTTGATCATGTTTTGCTCGCGGAAGAGGTTTAGTCAACGGATGTGCGACATTCAGATCCGTGTGTACTTTGCAAATATCTATGTCTCCATCTTGAACGTTTTCACGGATGGAGTTGAAACGATGCTTGATGTGCCTGGTCTTCTTGTGAAACCTAGGCTCCTTGGCAAGGGCAATAGCTCCAGGGTTGTCACAGAAGAGAGTGATTGGCCCCGACGCATTGGGTATGACTCCTAGGTCAGTGATGAACTCCTTCATCCATATTGCTTCATGCGCTGCCTCCGAGGCTGCCATGTACTCCGCTTCACATGTAGATCCCGCCATGACGCTCTGCTTGCAACTGCACCAGCTTACTGCTCCACAATTCAACATATACAAGTATCCGGTTTGTGACTTAGAGTCATCCAAATTTGTGTTGAAGCTAGCGTCGACGTAACCTTTTACGACGAGCTCTTCGTCATCTCCATAAACGAGAAACATGTCCCTTGTCCTTTTCAGGTACTTTAGGATATTCTTGACCGCTGTCCAGTGTTCCTTGCCGGGATTACTTTGGTACCTACCTACCAAACTTACGGCAAGGTTTACATCTGGTCTGGTACACAGCATGGCATACATAATAGATCCTATGGCTGAGGCATAGGGGATGACACTCATCTCTTCTTCATCTTCTGCCGTGGTCGGGCATTGAGCCGAGCTCAATCTCACACCTTGCAATACAAGCAAGAACCCTTTCTTGGACTGATCCATATTGAACTTCTTCAATATCTTATCAAGGTATGTGCTTTGTGAAAGACCTATGAGGCGTCTCGATCTATCCCTATAGATCTTGATGCCTAATATGCTCCAAGGTCCTTCATTAAAAAACACTTATTCAAGTAGGCCTTAATGTTGTCCAAAAGTTCTATATCATTTCCCATCAAAAGTATGTCATCTACATATTATATGATAAATGCTACAGAGCTCCCACTCACTTTCTTGTAAACACAGGCTTCTCCATAAGTCTGCATAAACCCAAACGCTTTGATCATCTCATCAAAGCGAATGTTCCAACTCCGAGATGCTTGCACCAGCCCAAAAATGGATCGCTAGAGCTTGCATACCTTGTTAGCATTCTTAGGATCGACAAAACCTTCCGGCTGCATCATATACAGTTCTTCCTTAAGATAGCCGTTAAGGAATGCCGTTTTGACGTCCATCTGCCATATCTCATAATCATAGTATGCGGCAATTGCTAACATGATTCAGACGGACTTCAGCTTCGCTACAGGAGAGAAAGTCTCATCGTAGTCAACCCCTTGAACTTGTCGATAACCCTTAGCAACAAGTCGAGCTTTATAGATGGTGACATTACCATCCGCGTCCGTCTTCTTCTTAAAGATCCATTTGTTTTCTATCGCTCGCCGATCATTGGGCAAGTCAGTCAAAGTCCATACTTTGTTTTCATACATGGATTCTATCTCGGATTGCATGGCTTCTAGCCATTTGTTGGAATCTGGGCCCGCCATCGCTTCTTCATAGTTCGAAGGTTCACCGTTGTCTAATAACATGATTTCCAGGACAGGGTTGCCATAACACTCTGGTGTGGAACGTGTCCTTGTGGACCTACGAAGTTCTGTAGCAACTTGATCCGAAGTACCTTGATCATCATCATTAATTTCCTCTCCAGTTGGTGTAGGCACCACAGGAACATTTTCCTGAGCTGCACTGCTTTCCGGTTCAAGAGGTAGTACTTCATCGAGTTCTACTTTCCTCCCACTTACTCCTTTCGAGAGAAACTATTTTTCCAGAAAGGATCCGTTCTTGGCAACAAAGATATTGCCTTCGGATCTAAGGTAGAAGGTATACCCAATGGTTTCCTTGGGATATCCTATGAAGACGCATTTTTTCGACTTGGGTTCGAGCTTTTCAGGTTGAAGTTTCTTGACATAAGCATCTCATCCCCAAACTTTTAGAAACGACGGCTTAGGTTTCTTCTCAAACCATAATTCATACGGTGTCGTCTCAACGGATTTAGACGGTGCCCTATTAAAAGTGAATGTAGCTGTCTCTAGAGTGTATCCCCAAAATGATAGCGGTAAATCGGTAAGAGACATCATAGATCGCACCATATCCAATAGAGTGCGATTACGACGTTCGGACACACCGTTACACTGAGGTGTTCCAGGCGGCGTGAGTTGTGAAACGATTCCACATTTCCTTAAGTGCGTACCAAATTCTTGACTTAAATATTCCCCTCCATGATCTGATCGTAACAATTTTATCTTTCAGTCATGTTGAATCTCTACCTCATTCTGAAATTCCTTGAACTTTTCAAAGGTCTCAGACTTGTGTTTCATCAAGTAGACATACCCATATCTACTTAAGTCATCAGTGAGAGTGAGAACATAACGATATCCTCCGCGAGCCTCAACGCTCATTGGACCACACACATCTGTATGTATGATTTCCAATAAGTTGGTTGCTCGCTCCATTGTTCCGGAGAACGGAGTCTTGGTCATTTTGCCCATGAGGCATGGTTCGCATGTGTCAAATGATTCATAATCGAGAGACTCTAAAAGTCCATCAGCATGGATCTTCTTCATGCGCTTGACACCAATGTGACCAAGGCGGTCGTGCCACAAGTATGTGGGACTATCGTTATCAACTTTACATCTTTTGGTATTCACACTATGAATATGTGTAACATTACGTTCGAGATTCATTAAGAATAAACCATTGACCATCGGGGCATGACCATAAAACATATCTCTCATATAAATAGAACAACCACTATTCTCGGATTTAAATGAGTAGCCATCTCGTATTAAACGAGATCCAGATACAATGTTCATGCTCAAACTTGGCACTAAATAACAATTATTGAGGTTCATAACTAATCCCGTTGGTAAATGTAGAGGTAGCGTGCCGACGGCGATCACATCGACCTTGGAACCATTCCCGACGCGCATCGTCACCTCGTCCTTCTCCAGTCTCCGCTTATTCCGCAGCTCCTGCTGTGAGTTACAAATGTGAGCAACGGCACCGGTATCAAATACCCAGGAGTTACTACGAGTACTAGTAAGGTACACATCAATTACATGTATATCAAATATACCTTTAGTGTTGCCGGCCTTCTTGTCCGCTAAGTATTTGGGGCAGTTCTGCTTCCAGTGACCCTTCCCTTTGCAATAAAAGCACTCAGTCTCAAGCTTGGGTCCATTCTTTGACTTCTTCCCAGCAACTGGCTTACCGGGCGCGGCAACATCTTTGCCATCCTTCTTGAAGTTCTTCTTACCCTTGCCCTTCTTGAACTTGGTGGTTTTATTGACCATCAACACTTGATGTTCTTTCTTGATTTCTACCTCTGCTGACTTCAGCATTAAAAATACTTCAGGAATAGTTTTCACCATCCCCTGCATATTGTAGTTCATCACAAAGCTCTTGTAGCTTGGTGGGAGCGACTGAAGGATTCTGTCAATGACCGCCTCGTCCGGGAGGTTAATGTCCAGCTGGGATAGGCGGATGTGCAACCCAGACATTTTGAGTATGTGCTCACTGACAGAACTGTTTTCCTCCATCTGACAACTATAGAACTTGTTGGAGACCTCATATCTCTCGACCCGGGCATGAGCTTGGAAAACCATTTTCAGCTCCTCGAACATCTCATATGCTCCGTGTTGTCAAAACGCTTTTGGAGCCCCGGTTCTAAGCTGTAAAGCATGCCGCACTGAACGAGGGAGTAATCATCAGCACGTGACTGCCAAGCATTCATAACGTCTTGGTTCTCTGGTATGGGTGCTTCACCTAGCGGTCCTTCTAGGACATATGCTTTCTTGGCAGCTTTGAGGATGATCCTCAGGTTTCGGACCCAGTCCGTATAGTTGCTACCATCATCTTTCAGCTTGGTTTTCTCTAGGAACACGTTGAAGTTCATGTTGACATGAGCGTTGGCCATTTGATCTACAAGACATATTTTGCAAAGATTTTAGACTAAGTTCATGATAATTAAGTTCATCTAATCAAATCATTTAATGAACTCCCACTCAGATTTGACATCCCTCTAGTCATCTAAGTGTTACATGATCCGAGTCGACTAGGCCGTGTCCGATCATCACGTGAGACGGACTAGTCATCATCGGTGAACATCTCTATGTTGATCGTATCTTCCATAGGACTCATGTTCGACCTTTCGGTCTCTGTGTTCCGAGGCCATGTATGTACATGCTAGGCTCGTCAAGTTAATCCTAAGTGTTTTTGCATGTGTAAAACTGTCTTACACCCGTTGTATGTGAACGTAAGGATCTATCACACCTGATCATCACGTGGTGCTTTGAAACGACGAACTTTAGCAACGGCGCACAGTTAGGGGGAACACTTTCTTGAAATTATTATAAGGGATCATCTTATTTACTACTGTCGTTCTAAGTAAACAAGATGCATAAACATAATAAACATCACATGCAATATATAGTAGTGACATGATATGGCCAATATCATATAGCTCCTTTGATCTCCATCTTTGGGGCTCCATGATCATCTTCGTCACCGGCATGACACCATGATCTCCATCATCGTGTCCCCATGAAGTTTCTCGCCAACTATTACTTCTACTACTATGGCTAACGGTTTAGCAATAAAGTAAAGTAATTACATGGCGTTAAATCATTGACACGCAGGTCATACAATAATTAAGACAACTCCTATGGCGCCTGCCGGTTGTCATACTCATCGACATGCAAGTCGTGATTCCTATTACAAGAACATGATCTCATACATCACAATATATCATTCATCATTCATCACAACTTTTGGCCATATCACATCACAATAGCAATTGCTGCAAAAACAAGTTAGACGTCCTCTAATTGTTGTTGCATCTTTTACGTGGCTGCAATTGGGTTCTAGCAAGAACGTTTTCTTACCTACGAATAACCACAACGTGATTTTGTCAACTTCTATTTACCCTTCATAAGGACCCTTTTCATCTAATCCACTCCAACTAAAGTGGGAGAGACAGACACCCGCTAGCCACCTTATGCAACTAGTGCATGTCAGTCGGTGGAACCTGTCTCATGTAAGCGTATGTGTAAGGTCGGTCCGGGCCGCTTCATCCCACAATACCGCTAGAGCAAAATAAGACTAGTAGTGGCAAGCAAATTGACAAGATCTACGCCCATAACAGATTTGTGTTCTACTCGTGCAATAGAGAACTACGCATAGACCTAGCTCATGATGCCACTATTGGGGAATGTTGCATAAAATAAAAAAATTCTATGTTCAAGAAGATCAATCTATGAGTTCATCTAGCAACGAGAGAGAGAGAGAGTGTAACACCCACGATGCGGCTATATCTCCCACGTGTCGAAGCACGACTTAGAGGCATAACCGCATGGTGGTTTTGTCGCAAGAAGGGTCATCTTCACACAATCCCATGTAATGAACAAGAATGGGATAAAGAGTTGGCTTACAATCGCCACTTCACACAATGAACAAATAAATCATACATCATTCAAAGTACACACATAGTCCAACTACGGACGAAGCCAAAAGAAAAGAAGATAAATCAACTGCTAGATCCCCGATCGTCCCAACTGGGCTCCACTACTGATCAACATGAAACGAAACATAGCAACGACCAAGATCTTCGTTGAGCTCCCACCTGAGCTCGGTTGCATCGCCTGCACTGGTATCATCGGCACCTGCAACTGTTGGTAGTATCTGGTGAGTCACGAGGACTCAGCAATCTCAAAACCTGTGAGATCAAGACTATTTAAGCTTATGGGTAGGAAGTGGTAATGAGGTGGAGTTGCAGCAAGCACTAAGCAAATATGGTGGCTAACATACGCAAATAAGAGCGAGAAGAGAGCAAACGGAACGGTTGTGAAGCTAGCAATGATCAAGAAGTGATCCTGAACTCCTACTTGCGTCAAACATAACCCAAAACCGTGTTCACTTCCCGGACTCCGCCGAAAAGAGACCATCACGGCTACACACGCAGTTGATGCGTTTTAATTCAAATCTGGTGTCAACTTCTCTACAACAGGATATTAACAAATTCCCATCTGTCGCATAACCGTGGGCACGGCTTTCGAAAGTTTATACCCTGCAGGGGTGTCCCAACTTAGCCCATCACAAGCTCTCACGGTCAATGAACGATATTCCTTCTCCCAGGAAGACCCGATCAGACTCGGAATCCCGGTTTACAAGACATTTCGACAATGGTAAAACAAGACCAGCAAAGCCGCCCGATGTGCCGACAAATCCTGATAGGAGCTGCACATATCTCGTTCTCAAGGCACACCGGATGAACACTATGTACAACTAAAACCAGCCCTCAAGTTTCCCCAAGGTGGCGCTGCAAGTGGCTCTAGTTCGGACCAACACTCGAAGGAGCACTGGCCCGGGGGGGTTAAAATAAAGATGACCCTTGAGTCTGCAAAACCCAAGGAAAAAAGGCTTAGGTGGCAAATGTTAAAACCAAGGTTGGGCCTTGCTGGAGGAGTTTTATTCAAAGCGAACTGTCAAGGGGGTCCCATAAATCACCCAACCGCGTAAGGAACGCAAAATCCGGGAACATAACACCGGTGTGAGGGAAACTAGGGCAGCAAGAGTGGAACAAAACACCAGGCATAAGGCTGAGTCTTCCACCCTTTACCAAGTATATAGATGCATTAATTAAATAAGAGATATTGTGATATCCCAACATAATCCTGTCCACCATGGAGCAATCTTCAACTTCACCTGCAACTAACAACGCTATAAGAGGGGCTGAGCAAAAGCGGGTAACATAGCCAAACAACGGTTTGCTAGGAAGGATGAAAAGGTTAGAGTCTAACATGGCAATGTGGAAGGCATGGTAAACAAGTGATAGGTAGCGCAGCATAGCGATAGAACGAAGCAACTAGCAAGCAAAGATAGAAGTGATATCGAGGGTAATGTTCATCTTGCCTGAGATCCCGCAAGGAAGAAGAATGAGTCCAAGAAGAAGACAAACGGACGTAGTCAAACGAATCCTCACACCTCCGGAACGAAACCGAAGCTAACGAGAGAAGCAAACCGGAAAGAAGCAAACAACATGGTAAACACACAAGCATAATCATGGCATGATGCATAATCAAGTATGATGCATGTCCGGTTTAATGAGGCATGGCATGGCAAAGTGCAACAAACAATACTACAAGTTAAGTGGAGCTCAATATGCAACGAGTTGCATATTGACGAAACACCACATTCAAATATTTAGTTCTCTCTCGTTTAGGCTAACCAACAATATTAAATGTTGTCAAACATGGCAAGAGGTGAAACATAATTGAACTAACTATTTAGGCAAGTTTAAATGAGGCCGGAAACAACAAACAACAATTCCGGAAAATCCCCATATGTCATTTAGCAATTTAATGCAAACACAATTTTAACCATTTAAATGTTGTTAACATGATGCGGATGATATATGCAAGTTATATGCAATTTTTATGAAAACGTTGACATGATCATGATACGAGGCATTTATCGACATGGCGGAAGGAAAAGGGTGCCACGGCGGTGAAACGGAAATGGTGCCACGGCAACATTCCGGTCCCGGTAACTCATGGAGGTACCGGTGCAAAAGGAAGGGTGCGGATGTGTGGAACACGCAAGAGATGGGGAGTGATGCCGGATACCGGGTGTCCCACATGACAGTGGCATGGCAAACGAGGAACGTGCAAAGACAATTCGATCACGGTGCAAAACTCGAGCATCTCATACAACACACAAGCATTCGTTCACGGGCGGTCCTCTCGGGGTTATACCTTCGAAGCGTGCATTTTCGGGGCGGATCGAGTTCGTCGAAGGACGTAGTCGTTCACGGGTCGTAGTGGAAGTAGTCGTTCTCGCGGCGGTAGTGGAAGTAGACGTTCACGGGTCGTCGTTGGAAGTAGTCGTACACGGCATCGGTAGTGGTACCCCATTGGAGACGTACACGTTCCGTAGATGAACTTGGCGTAACCGTGCGTTAGTTGAACTTGGCGCTCGTGGTACACAGGTCTTCGGGCGACGGTAGATGTACACGGCAATCATAGTGGTACTATGCGTCGGTCGTCGTGGTACTTGAATAATCCATGGAGGCAGTCTTGGCATTCCGGGTCCCAGGGTCTTGGCAACGTCAAAATGGGCAGCTGCATACCACGGCCAAGGTGGCGCAACAAGGCACCAATGAAGGGGAGAACGGGCGCCGGGCGATGGAGTTGCTCCCGACTCGCTGGGTGCTCGAGGACACGGACGCTCGGGGCAGCGATGTGCAGGACGCAGGTGGAGGGCTTGTAGGCGATAGGCAGCGAGGTGGTGAAGGTGCGGTAGCAGCGGAGGATCCGCAAGGCAGGAGAAGGCGAAGGATGGAGCAGGTCCAGGGAGGTGGAGGCGCAGGGCGGCAGAGCACACGGTGTGGCGACCATGGACGGGCGACGGTGTGGGCGCGCAGGAGATGAAGGAGGCGGGAGGCAAGCTGCGCGTGAGGGAGTGGAGGAGAGAGGAGGAAGGGCGCGGGAGGAGCAGCAAGGCGGCGCCATGGCCGGAGGGCCGCCGGAGTTGGCCGCCCCGGTGGTGTTGTGGAGGCCAGGCGCGGGGCTCTACTCCTCTCCGCGTGTGTGTGTGGCGGCGGAGAGAATGGAGGGAGAGATCGAGAGGAGGGGATGGTATCGAGCGATGCTCTCCCCTACGGCTAGGGTTAGAGGGGGTAGTTGGGCCTTAGAGGTTAGATGGGCTGGCCTGGTCCTTGGGCCAAAATTAGGCTTCTCTCTCTCACTAATTTTCTAGCAGAAAAGAAATAGAGAGAGGAAAAGAAAGAGAGGGTAATGGAAAGATTTTGCGCATGGGGATTATTTTCCCGGACTCACAAAAATATGCTTGTTCCGAGAAAATAGAAAAGGCCATGATTGAGAGATTTAAATTCAAATGATTTGAATAGGAAGTGGGGTTTGGGAAGGTCCAAAAATGTTGAGATTTTTGGTGGAGCTCCGAAAAATGATGAAAGAAATTATGGGCAAGGTTGGAGACCAAGAATTGAGATAACAACGGCATGGGATATTTTGCAAGTGGGTTATGGTTAATTCCAAATAAATGGAATAATTTTATTATAGCTCCCTAATAATATTGAGAGGCTTTAATATGTTATAAAGAGAAATCACAAGTGAATTCCCTCGATTTAAATGGATCGAAAAATCCATACAATTTACTTAGAAGAGTTATAAAAATTAATGATATGATGGCATGATGAAACGATGCAATGCAAGAGATGACATGATGCAATGCAACAAGCAAATAAAACACACGGCGAAACTCGGAATAGCTGGAAGTCTTCTGGAGCGTCGGTCTCGGGGCGTTACAACACTCCACCACTACAAGAGGATCTCGTCCCGAGATCTAGGATGGCACCGGAGAGAAACGAAAGAGGAAGAGAAGAGGTAGAACTAAGTTGCTTCTTTGACAAACGAGTGAAACCAAAGAACCTTGAGAGGTTGAAAGTTGAAAGAAAGAACACAACGGAGTTGAACACAATTGAGAGCACTACGGTATAAAATAGAAACAAGGAACATCATGTGAACCTTGGAGGTTGCAAAGCTATGAATGACGCCTACAATGGACAAGAAGGAATTGAAACCACTCTGGTTGAAACGAGATAAACAAGGAACAAGGAAGATCAAATTCGGTCAACACTCTGGTTGAACATGGAAGGAATATAACATGAACTTGAGAAGATGGGATGATACCTAATGAAATCAACAACATACTGCCTCCGGAACTATTGAAAGAATGGCACAAGGGGTAAGAAGGATTTCAGACAGCACGCCGGTTGAGAAGGGAGGCAAAACTTGATAAGATGAAAGAACTTGAATGAGAACACAACACTCCGGTTAAATGGATAAGCAAGAAAAAACATGAACTTGACAAAATGACGTGATGGGTGAAGAGCACAACATCACAATGTCTCCGGAAGAAATGAAAAAAAAATGGAATAGAATGAACAGAGGAAAACTTGATCTTGAAAGAGCACGCTTACTAGAAAAGCTAGAGCGGATTTTTTGGATTATCAACAACGAAAGGATAAGCTTGTTGTAGGCTTATGGAAAACATCTCAAAATTATGAGGTGACAACCGGCCACTAACGAAAACAAATTCTTGTTTGAGATCAACGAGGAGATGAAAACTGCTTTTGCCGAGAGGATAGGAGAAAAACTTGGATCATTGATAAGCACCACAATACAACATTCCTTAGGGAATGCTTTAGGTGAAATCTATACCAAGATAACTCCAACGAAGAGATTGATGGATTTAAAAATACCTCGTTCTTGAATCCATGTGAATCATGAAACATGAATGAAAATTGTCAAGAATGACATAACACCACCTCAAAAGATAAGGTAGAAAGAATAGCACTTCGACATGCAAGAAGAAGAATACTTGAACTCCTCAGGAAAAAAACATGTGTTGAGAACCATGTTTATTTTTGAGTATAGCTTGGCGGATCTTAGCTTCAAGAGAAATCTTGAAGTACAATTAAAGAATGAAAAGAATCCTTGATGAACCACCATGTTGAGCCTCCATGAAGAACTCCGGTAATAAAAGGATGATAGAAAGAAAGAGAAGTTGAAAATACAAGGTGAAGCCTTGCGATGATTTAGAAGGAGCTTCGCGACGATATAACCGAGAAAACTTGGAACTCCAGAAAGAAAAGATGAACAACAAGAAGCCAAGAATTTATTCCTCCTGAACAAACTCCGACGGAAAGGATTAATCACTTGGATGAAACAAGAATAAGAATTATGTTATGCGTATCCTTCACCAATTTAAATTGATGACAAGCAACGGATTTGGCATACTACTTATTCTCATAGAAGGATTAAGAGAGATATAGCATAAACTTGAGAAGGTATTGATGGAACCACCGGTAGGATTTGAAAACAACGAATGAATTGATATGATAATCAAGGAAGTGAAAACTTGAACGAACCACCGTAAGAATTGAAAATGAAATTAGCAAAGGCACAATTCACCGAGAAGAATTGGGAAACAAATGAAGATACTTGAGGGGATTTAGATACATGAGAACAAAGAGATCATGAACTGATTAGAGGGTATTTGAACGATGCACTGGTAAGATTTGGAGAACGATAGCTACACGCTGAGAATGAAGAATTATGACATGATGGCCTTCGGAGGAAAGAAATGGAAACAACTCATGAAATGTTCCGAATGGGTGAAAAGAATTCCCACAATCAAAAACAATTATGAGAGGATGGCATCAAGCTTGAACTACGCATCTTTTGAAGAATGGGTAAGGACTTAAGAGGAACTCTTCTTCGGTCTTCAAAATTCGAGAATGACGACGAGAAACACCACCATGAATTGTTGAGATACTCCGGAAGGATGAAAATTAGAAAGGTTGAACCAACGACGAAAGAATTTGAAAGATCTTGGAGAAAGACATTTGACTGATGATAATTCATTCTTACATCAAACTTTGCAATGAATTTGCGAATGGCTCCTGATAATTAGAAGAGTCAGGTAAGATCCTGGGAAAAAACCTGTGGGTTAGGGCCCACTAAAAGATACACCATTGAACAATTTTGAAGAGAGATTGCACCGGTTCAATAAAATGACTTGAATGAGATAATAATCTCAAAATAGCTTGAACGGATTGATAATGAAGACACAAATCTTCTGAGATATCTTGAGCTCTCCGGATATGAACTGGGCAAGGTGAATGAATAAGAGAGCCTTGGATAATAAATTCACATGGGAAGATATGTGAACCAAAAGGAAGAGATATGATCAACACTGAAAGCTTGAGTTAAATCCACCGGAAAAGAATACGAGAATGAAGAATGATGAACTTGAAGCTCCGTTAGTATATTCTTAAGAATCACCGGATAAGAACATTGACAGAAAAGAATGGAGAGACTTCACATGAATAAAATGGAAACTTGATTAAAATATATGAGTCCTTGAAGAAAAGGGTGGGAGGGAGGGAAAACAAAGACAACTTGGGACGGATGAAACAAACACCATTGATAAAACTTAGAATTGATCTTGCGGATGTTGAAATGATCGGATCCACTTGAAGAGAAGCACACCGGTTGGGAAAAGAATTAACATGACGATCTCGATGATCAAGAAGGATTAGTATTCACACAGCCATATGAGAACAACGTTTAGGGAAGGTATGGATTCAACATTTGACTTCGAAGCAACTCGAATACCACGTATAACACAAAACAAAGGATTTGGCTTGCAGAATAAGCCGAAACAAACATATGATAGAGATTTACCCAATCCCATATCATGCATCTGTTGGAAAGATATTCTAGGAGCTACTAGAATTCCCACCTATAAACTCCCGAAACTTTCTGGTTATGCAATCTGGTGTTGGGGATACAGGGGAAGCAATATATCTCACCCAAACTAACAATCCCTACATCCAGCTGTATCCATCCGTCAACACATAACTAAGAAAACTCCAGAAATCGTGTACCTCAACCTTCGAAAAGCATCCGTTATACGAGTTATGGCAATACTCCCGAACTCCCGCCCCAGTACTGGGTGGCGTCGAGGTTATCTCACCAACAACTGCATAAAAGAGATTTTCGATGTCAGCAAAACTCAGGTATTCCAAAACTACAACGATAAAATTGTGACGACAACACCTCGGAGCTCAACTCCCCGGGTCACTGCCACATAAAAGACAGGAGGCACCAAGAACAATGTTCTCGTCACAAAACCATCGGAACGATTCCAAGATACCCGCGTGATCCTAAAAAAATTCTTAGTGAAATTTGAGGTGAGTTAAGTCAAAACATCTATGTCAGGAGACCTCACCAGAGCGACGAAGGGACTGAGGAGTAAAAAGAATCCTACTCTCCGATATATATAATCCTAAGACTCAAAACATTTTTTTCTAGACTCAACAACGCCAGCAAACAATCAAGCAGGGGGCTCCTAAGTCGGGGATGGCTCTGATTACCAACTTGTAACACCCACGATGCGGCTATATCTCCCACGTGTCGAAGCACGACTTAGAGGCATAACCGCATGGTGGTTTTGTCGCAGGAAGGGTCATCTTCACACAATCCCATGTAATGAACAAGAATGGGATAAAGAGTTGGCTTACAATCGCCGCTTCACACAATGAACAAATAAATCATACATCATTCAGAGTACACACATAGTCCGACTACGGACGAAGCCAAAAGAAAAGAAGATAACCCAACTGCTAGATCCCCGATCGTCCCAACTAGGCTCCACTACTGATCAACATGAAACGAAACATAGCAACGACCAAGATCTTCGTTGAGATCCCATCTGAGCTCGGTTGCATCGCCTGCACTGGTATCATCGGCACCTGCAACTGTTGGTAGTATCTGGTGAGTCACGAGGACTCAGCAATCTCAAAACCCGCGAGATCAAGACTATTTAAGCTTATGGGTAGGAAGTGGTAATGAGGTGGAGTTGCAGCAAGCACTAAGCAAATATGGTGGCTAACATACGCAAATAAGAGCGAGAAGAGAGCAAACGGAACGGTCGTGAAGCTAGCAATGATCAAGAAGTAATCCTAAACTCCTACTTACGTCAAACATAACCCAAAACCGTGTTCACTTCCCGGACTCCGCCGAAAAGAGACCATCACGGCTACACACGCGGTTGATGCGTTTTAATTCGAATATGGTGTCAACTTCTCTACAACCGGATATTAACAAATTCCCATCTGCCGCATAACCGCGGGCACGGCTTTCAAAAGTTTATACCCTGCAGGGGTGTCCCAACTTAGCCCATCACAAGCTCTCACGGTCAACGAAGGATATTCCTTCTCCCAGGAAGACCCGATCAGACTCGGAATCCCGGTTTACAAGACATTTCGACAATGGTAAAACAAGACCAGCAAAGCCGCCCGATGTGCCGACAAATCCCGATAGGAGCTGCACATATCTCGTTCTCAGGGCACACCGGATGAACACTACGTACAACTAAAACCAGCCCTCAAGTTTCCCCGAGGTGGCGCTGCAAGTGGCCCTAGTTAGGACCAACACTCGAAGGAGCACTGGCCCGGGGGGTTTAAAATAAAGATGACCCTTGAGTCTGCAGAACCCAAGGGAAAAAGGCTTAGGTGGCAAATGTTAAAACCAAGTTGGGCCTTGCTAGAGGAGTTTTATTCAAAGCAAACTGTCAAGGGGGTCCCATAAATCACCCAACCGCGTAAGGAACGCAAAATCCGGGAACATAACACCGGTATGACGGAAACTAGGGCGGCAAGAGTGGAACAAAACACCAGGCATAAGGCCGAGTCTTCCACCCTTTACCAAGTATATAGATGCATTAATTAAATAAGAGATATTGTGATATCCCAACATAATCCTGTCCACCATGGAGCAATCTTCAACTTCACCTGCGACTAACAATGCTATAAGAGGGGCTGAGCAAAAGCGGGTAACATAGCCAAACAACGGTTTGCTAGGAAGGATGAAAAGGTTAGAGTCTAACATGGCAATGTGGAAGGCATGGTAAACAAGTGATAGGTAGCACAGCATAGCGATAGAACGAAGCAACTAGCAAGCAAAGATAGAAGTGATATCGAGGGTAATGGTCATCTTGCCTGAGATCCCGCAAGGAAGAAGAACGAGTCCAAGAAGAAGACAAACGGACATAGTTGGACGAATCCTCACAACTCCGGAACGAAACCGAAGCTAACGAGAGAAGCAAAACGGAAAGAAGCAAACAACATGGTAAACACACAAGCATAATCATGGCATGATGCATAATCAAGTATGATGCATGTTCGGTTTAATGAGGCATGGCATGGCAAAGTGCAAAAAACAATACTACAAGTTAAGTGGAGCTCAATATGCAACGAGTTGCATATTGAAGAAACACCACATTAAATTTTTAGTTCTCTCTCGTTTAGGCTAACCAACAATATTAAATGTTGTCAAACATGGCAAGAGGTGAAACATAATTGAACTAACTATTTAGGCAAGTTTAAATGAGGCCGGAAACAAAAAACAACAATTCCGGAAAATCCCCATATGTCATTTAGCAATTTAATGCAAACACAATTTTAACCATTTAAATGTTGTTAACATGATGCGGATGACATATGCAAGTTATATGCAATTTTTATGAAAACGTTGACATGATCATGATACGAGGCATTTGTCGACATGGCGGAAGGAAAAGGGTGCCACGGCGATGAAACGGAAATGGTGCCACGGCAACATTCCGGTCCCGGTAACTCATGGAGGTACCGGTGCAAAAGGAAGGGTGCGGACGTGTGGAACACGCAAGAGATGGGGAGTGATGCCGGATACCGGGTGTCCCACATGACGGTGGCATGGAAAAGGAGGAACGTGCAAAGACAATTCGATCACGGTGCAAAACTCGAGCATCTCATACAACACACAAGCATTCGTTCACGGGCGGTCCTCTCGGGGTTATACCTTCGAAGCGTGCATTTTCGGGGCGGATCGAGTTCGTCGAAGGAAGTAGTCGTTCACGGGTCGTAGTGGAAGTAGTCGTTCTCGTGGCGGTAGTGGAAGTAGACGTTCACGGGTCGTCGTGGGAAGTAGCGTAGTTGGTAGTGAATTCCCTCGATTTAAATGGATCGAAAAATCCATACAATTTATTTAGAAGAGTTATAAAAATTAATGATATGATGGCATGATGAAACGATGCAATGCAAGAGATGACATGATGCAATGCAACAAGCAACTAAAACACACGGCGAAACTCGGAATAGCTGGAAGTCTTCTAGAGCGTCGGTCTCGGGGCGTTACAGAGGGAGAGATGCATCTACATACCCTTGTAGATTGCGTGTGGAAGTATTCAAGTGAACGGGGTTGCGGGAGTCGTTCTCGTCGTGATCCAAATCACCGGAGATCCTAGCGCCGAACGGACGGCACCTCCGCGTTCAACACACGTACGGTCAGCGTGACGTCTCCTCCTTCTTGATCCAGCAAGGGGGAAAGGAGAGGTCGATGAAGATCCAGCAGCACGACGGCGTGGTGGTGGATGCAGCAGGGTTCCGGCAGAGCTTCGCCGAGCTTCTGCGAGAGGAGGAGGTGTAGCAGGGGAGAGGGAGGCGCCAAGACTTCAGGTGCGGCTGCCCTCCCCCCTCCTTTATATAGGCCCCCTAGGGGGGGCGGCCCTGGAGATCAGATCTCCTAAGGGGGCGGCGGCCAGGGGGGTGGAGTGCCCCCCAAGGCAAGTGGGTGCGTCCCCCACCCTAGGGTTTCCAACCCTAGGCGCAGGGGGGCCCAAGGGGGGGCGCACCAGCCCACTAGGGGCTGGTTCCCCTCCCACTTCAGCCCACGGGGCCCTCCGGGATAGGTGGCCCCACCTGGTGGACCCCCGGGACCCTTCCGGTGGTCCCGGTACAATACCGGTGACCCCCGAAACTCTCCCGATGGCCGAAACTGCACTTCCTATATATAATTCTTTACCTCCGGACCATTCTGGAACTCCTCGTGACGTCCGGGATCTCATCCGGGACTCCAAACAACTTTCGGTTTGTTGCATACTTATATTCATACAACCCTAGCGTCACCGAACCTTAAGTGTGTAGACCCTACGGGTTCGAGAGACATGTAGTCATGACCGAGACGGCTCTTCGGTCAATAACCAACAGCAGGATCTGGATACCCATGTTGGCTCCCACATGCTCCTCGATGATCTCATCGGATGAACCGCGATGTTGAGGATTCAAGCAACCCCGTATACAATTCCCTTTATCAATCGGTATGTTACTTGCCCGAGATTCGATCATCGGTATCCCAATACCTCGTTCAATCTCGTTACCGGCAAGTCACTTTACTCGTACCATAATGCATGATCCCGTGACCATACACTTGGTCACTTTGAGCTCATTATGATGATGCACTACCGAGTGGGCCTAGTGATACCTCTCCGTAATACGGAGTGACAAAGCCCAGTCTCGATCCGTGTCAACCCAACATACACTTTCGGAGATACCCGTAGCATACCTTTATAGTCACCCAGTTATGTTGTGACGTTTGGTACACCCAAAGCACTCCTACAGTATCCGGAAGTTACACGATCTCATGGTCTAAGGAAGAGATACTTGACATTGGAAAAGCTCTAGCAAAACGAACTACACGATCTTGTGCTATGCTTAGGATTGGGTCTTGTTCATCACATCATTCTCCTAATGATGTGATCCCGTTATCAACGACATCCAATATCCATAGTCAGGAAACCATGACTATCTGTTGATCAACGAGCTAGTCAACTAGAGGCTTACGAGGGACATGTTGTGGTCTAAGTATTCATACGTGTATTACGATTTCCGGATAATACAATTATAGCATGAATAAAAGACAACTATCATGAACAAAGAAATATAATAATAATCCTTTTATTATTGCCTCTAGGGCATATTTCCAACAACTAAGGGATATTAAGGCCTCCTTTTAATAGAGAACCGGAACAAAGCATTGGCACATAGTGAATACATGAACTCCTCAAACTATGGTCATCACCGAGAAGTATCCCGATTATTGTCACTTCGGGGTTGTCGGATCATAACACATAATAGGTGACTATAGACTTGCAAGATAGGATCAAGAACACACATATATTCATGAAAACATAATAGGTTCAGATCTGAAATCATGGCACTCGGGCCCTAGTGACAAGCATTAAGCATAGCAAAGTCATAGCAACATCAATCTCAGAACATAGTGGATACTAGGGATCAAACCCTAACAAAACTAACTTGATTACATGGTAAATCTCATCCAACCCATCACCGTCCAGCAAGCCTATGATGGAATTACTCACGCACGGCGGTGAGCATCATGAAATTGGTGATGGAGGATGGTTGATGATGACGACGGCGACGAATCCCCCTCTCCGGAGCCCCGAACGGACTCCAAATGAGCCCTCCCAAGAGAGATTAGGGCTTGGCGGTGGCTCCGTATCGTAAAATGCGATGAAACTTTCTCTCTTATTTTTTCTCCGCTAAACGCAATATATGGAGTTGGAGTTGAGGTCGGTGGAGCGTCAGGGGGCCCACGAGACAGGGGGCGCTCCCAGGGGGTGGGCGCGCCCCCCACCCTCGTGGACAGGGTGTGGGCCCCCTGGTCTTGATTCTTTCGCCAGTATTTTTTATATTTTCCAAAACTTGCCTCCGTGGATTTTTAGGTCATTCCGAGAACTTTTGTTTTCTACACATAAAACAACATCATGGCAGTTCTGCTGAAAACAGCGTCAGTCCAGGTTAGTTTCAAATCATGCAAGTTAGAGTCCAAAACAAGGGCAAAAGTCTTTGTAAAAGTAGATACGTTGGAGACGTATCAGGCAGAGAAGCAACAACAACAGTTTTCATGATTCAAAAGTTCAGTTGGGAGTTAACTGACCTTAACATTGGTCTGCAGAGCGGTGTTGGCGTTATAGGCCACCTGACTGGCCCCGTGCATCACCTTCACTTGCTCCATCAAAAGATTCACCTAGCGAAGAGCCTCCCTGGCAACACTTGGCGAGTCGTCTGGAGTTTTGTACGTAGCAAAGAGTGATGGTGCCAAGGCAGTTGAAGTAGCCACTGGGTCGGACGCATGGAGTTGCACTGGAGCAGCAGG
Organism: Triticum dicoccoides; assembly: GCF_002162155.2. NCBI lineage: Eukaryota > Viridiplantae > Streptophyta > Magnoliopsida > Poales > Poaceae > Triticum > Triticum dicoccoides. The sequence goes on along the minus strand of NC_041393.1, from coordinate 491,385,759 downwards.
AGTCGGAGCAGTCGACCCCGACGGGCGATCAGTCGTCAGCGGGTCGGCGAATGTGAGATGGTCCGAACCAGATCTCCGGATTGCTTGACCACCGTCTCAAGCACCGGCGTCGACTGAGGGACCTGAACCTCAGGCGCTCTCCTGCTCGAGCCCTTGCCTCTCCTCCTCTTCTCCTTCAGAGGCACTTCTTCTTCATCATCATCTGGAAGCACGACAATGTCTCGTGGAGCTACAGCAAAAAGAAAACATCAAAAATTCAACTGGCCGACAAATCAATCGACAAAATAAATTTTAGTCGAGCGGACTTACCAGCTCTGGAGGTGGCTGCATCATCGGTTTCCTCGTCTCCTGGGGCCTTGTCAACGTCCATGTCAGTCGCGGCAGAGGTTGGGCTCGAAAAGTGCATGGTCCATTCGGTCAGAACAGAAGAATCAGTCGGAAGAAGAAAATACAGAAAGAACACTCACCCAAAGGCAACAGTAACATCCATCTTAATCGTGGGCAGAGTCTTCTGAGCTTTTGGAGGAGCAACCTTGGGCTGCTTGGCGACTTTTTCTGTCGGCTCCGGAGTCGAAGTACGAGTGCGCTTCTGCGTTTGGGTACTTGGGGTCACGGTCTTACCGCGCCCACCAGTTGGATCATGGAGAAGCTTGGATCGACATTCCGTACGAGGCGGTGAGTCGACCATCTCTTTGTTGTCCGACTCGTCGCTCTCTTCTTCATCTTCATCATCCAGAGATTCCCAATCACCGCTCTCCTCCGCACTGTTCTCTCCCTCCTGGCCTTGCTCCTGAGCTTGTTCACCATTGGGCATCGAGTACATCTTAGTATAAACCGACAAGAGAAGAAGTCGAGTGAAAGTCAGTCGGATTCCAAGGTAGTCGGAGTCTGTACCCGAAAATAGTCGATGATGGAAGACCCACCTTGTCTGGCTGATTGTCATCACTGAAGGGGACGACTCTCCTGGCTCCCCTCGGGTTGTCCTTGTTGCCTGTGATACTCTTCAACCACAGAGCCACTGTCTTGGCCGATACTTCCTCTGGGTGAACCCGAGCAGTGTCATCGACCCCTGAATAGATCCACATAGGGTGGTCATGAGCCTGGAGAGGCTGGATGCATCGACTGAGGAATATCTCCAGCAGATCCATGCCAGTGACACCTTGATTGATCAGTTGACCACCCTCTCAACTAGCATGTTTGTTTCCACGCTCTCAGCAGCGGTCACCTTCAGCGAGGAAGGAGTTTGAACACGATCAAAGGTGAAATGGGGAAGTCTAGTTGACTCGCCTGGGGTTGCGAGGTCCTGGCAGTAGAACCAGGTCGATTGCCAGCCCCTGATCGAGTCAGGATGGGTCATGGAAGGGAAGGAGCTCCTCTGCCTCTTCTGGATACCCCAAACCCCCACACATCTGAATGACATGTGTTTTCTCATCACTCGTATTCGCTTTCTTCACCGATTGAGAGCGGATGGTGAAAATGTGCTTGAAAAGACCCCAGTGTGGTCGACAACCCAGAAAGTTCTCGCACATGGACACGAATGCAGGAAGGTATGTGATGATGTTGGGCGAAAAGTGATGGATTTGGACTCCGAAGAAGTTCAGGAAACCTTGAAAAAAGGGGTGCGGAGGGAGTGAGAAACCCCGGTCGACATGGGTGGCGAGTAGAACACACTCACCCGGTCGCGGTCGGTGTCAAAACCGGCGGATCTCGGGTAGCGGGTCCCGAACTATGCGTCTAAGGCTAATGGTAACAGGAGGTAGGGGACACGATGTGTTACCCAGGTTCGGGGCCTCTCAATGGAGGTAATACCCTACTTCCTGCTTGATTGATCTTGATGGTATGAGTATTACAAGAGTTGATCTACCACGAGATCGTAGAGGCTAAACCCTAGAAGCTAGCCTATGATTATGATTGTTCTTGTCCTATGGACTAAACCCTCCGGTTTATATAGACACCGGAGGGGGCTAGGGTTACACAGAGTGGGTTACAGAGAAGGAAATCTACATATCCGAATATCCAAGCTTGCCTTCCACGCAAAGGAGAGTCCCATCCGGACACGGGACAAAGTCTTCAATCTTGTATCTTCATAGTCTAACAGTCCGGCCAAAGTATATAGTCTGGCTGTCCGAGGACCCCTTAATCTAGGACTCCCTCAGTAGCCCCTGAACCAGGCTTCAATGACGATGAGTCCGGCGCAGATTGTCTTCGGCATTGCAAGGCGGGTTCCATCTCCGAACGCTCCATAGAGATTTAATACACAAGGGTCGTGTCCGACTCTGCAAAACGAACTCCACATTCCATCATGGAGAGTATAATATTCCACAAATCTAATCCGCTGACAGCTTTTTATAGCATGACATCACGCCACGGTCCGTTCATTATCGGAACCGTTCTTCACAACCAGCCATTGCATGTAATGCGAGGCGGTTTCCTTGACACGTCTTGTCGAAGCAGAGATCGTGTCCCCTTATCACGGGATTCTCATCAATACGAGTATGGGTAACCCAACCACGCCATCAATCATGGCGCTTGGTAAATAAGCGATCTTAACGGGAAAGTGGGGAGGCGCACAGTTTCTACCGCCTTTATAAAGAGATAAGAATTCCCATCTTTCACCCACGCCCTCTTCCTTCTTCACTCATCCATTCTCGCACACTCGAGCTCCAGCGCCCCAGATCTCACCTTCTCCACACAGCCAAACATGTCCAGAGAGGGAGGCAAGTGGGTGGCCTCCTCCGTCAAGGAGGAGGACATTACGAAGCTCCGGGCGGCCGGATATTTGGCCGCAGATATTGCGCACTGGCTCACGGATGCAGGGAAGATCGTTCCGACTCCAGGACCCCATGAGAGGGTCGTGTTCCTCACCCACTTCGTCCACGGACTGGGATTCCCCCTCCACCCATTTGTCCGCGGGCTCTTGTTCTATTACGGGTTGGATTTTCATGATCTGGCCCCTAACTTCATCCTCAACATATCGGCGTTCATCGTCGTGTGCGAGGCTTTTCTCCGCATCAGGCCCCACTTCGGCCTGTGGCTAAAGATCTTCAACGTGAAGCCAAAGATAGTGGTCGGCCAGCAGGCGGAGTGTGGTGGCGCCATGGTGGGCAAGATGCCCAACGTCACCTGGCTTGAAGGCTCCTTTGCGGAGACCATGAAGGGGTGGCAATCGGGGTGGTTCTGCATCACCGAGCCGCGCGATGCCAACTGGGTGGCGGCCCCTGAATTCTGATTCGGCATCCCTGTGCGGCTGACTTCCTGGAAGAGGAAAGGCCGAGCCTGGGGCGCATCCGCAGAGCTGACCGGACTCCAGAACTGTGTCAAGAATATGATAACCAAGAATATCAAGCTTGTCAACGTGGTCCAGGTCATGCTATTTCTCCGGATTCTCCCGTGTCAAAGACGGGCATTCAATCTGTGGGAGTTCGACGCGGCCCAACACCAGACACTGCAAGAGCTCTTTGACACGACGCACAAAGATGTCTGGAAGGTGTTTTTCAAGTCCGGCGAAGTCCATCCTCCCACTTCCGAGGACCGCGGACTCAGCGCCAAGCACCACGCTAATGCGGTAAGCATTCTACATTTTGTAAGATGTGCCTTTCCTCAGCATATTCGTGGGAGGAACTTAAGCCACCGTATCGATATAACATGAATACATGGAGTTGGTGGAGCGGATCGACTGTCCGGCTCCGTTTCCTGAAGGTCCAGCAACCGCTCTCCTGACGGAGATGCTGGTTCTGGCGCCTTATGCGGTGCCGGAGAAGAAGGCCAAGACGAAGGTCGTGGGGACCAGAAAAAGTCTCTGGCGCAATGTGGTGCCGGACTCGTCGTCCAAAGACACCTAGGCGCACTCCTCCAACGACAACGAGGAGGAGGAAGAAGAAAACCCTCTCCCCCAAAATGAGGGGGAGAAGAAAAGGAAAGCCGCCCCTTCCGGGGAGGCCGAAGGGTCCAAGAGAGGAAGGACCCTCCCTCCGGACCACTCCACAACCGCTGCCTATAGCGAGGAGGAGTGGCTACCCAGGGCCAAGCCCCTGGCGAAGTCGTAAGTATCCGGATGCCCTAACACCCTTTGCATGTTTTTAGCTTTATGGCTCCTTATCATGTCAAGGTTTGTTTGTGCAGTCCGCCCAAAGCCCATATTTACTTGCCCTCCTCGGATGGGTCCTTGAGCTCGTCGGAGATGAATAGCTATTCGCTCCCGACGGCTTCCACCCCCTGGCCCGTGGATGACACCAAGGTGTTATATCAGAGGATGTCGGGCCAGGAGGAGGTAGTCCTAGAGACGCCTCAAGGCGAGATTCCCGACGTCGGGCTCATGGGGGGGGGAGATCCCCATGGATTCG